>NW_009928797.1:12042-63736 GCF_000696875.1 Nestor notabilis
GGCCCATCTTAACCAGTTTTGAGTTTTGGTCCTTATGAAAGATGGCTTTTAACACATGCCCAGGAAATGAGTCTAGAAGACTTTAAATTAAAATACATTATAATGCTGGAAGAAAGCTCAAAAGAGAAACTACTTGTCTTTCCTTGGCAGCATCCGCCCTGTCCGTCTAAATAACATTAGCTTAGCTGTATGTTAAAAGCTGGCAGAGCTGTGTGGTAGTAATGCTGTGTTCCGAGGTGCATTCACACTCGGCTATGTGTGAATTAACTGAGAAGAGAAGGTGTTCTGAAGAGTTTCTGCTTGTCATACTGATGTACTGCCTGTCCAGAGACTTCACCTGCGATTACTGGAATTCTGAATAGCACTGAATAGTCCATTATTCTAACTATGATGGAAGTTGAAGAACCTGTTTCTAATCTATAAAAATGAGAGAAACTAATGTGCTTTCCTGTGGTTTCGGTGCAGAAGGCTGTCTGCCTGTGCATTCCACGCTCTGTTTTCTCTTTACTGAATGCCTTTACCACAAGATCACTACTTGGTAGAATGTGGGAGCGGAAATAGCAGTAGGTTTCTCAAAAAAAACAACAAAACCCCCTCTGATCAAACCTCGTGCATTCTAAAACCTTCTTCTGAAGTAAACAAATTGAAGGTCTTTGTGCACTGCTCACACATTTAAAGATAGCTTTCACTGCACTGCTACCTCCTTACACCTTTAAACAAAACATTTGCATAAGTTCTTTGCTCAAGAAAGCAATCAAATGATGTTCTCTACTTACTAAAAGTCATACTTTAGTGTGTGTGCCTGTCAGACCAGGGAAGAATATTGCTCATAAAAATTTGAATTTAGAAGTTGCTACATGTATTATTTTTGTTGCTGAAAATGAGTACTTTTGGGTGATGGAGTCATGTTCTTTCCTTCAGGACAAGATGTCTTAAGCTGTCTTCCCTACTAGATGTATGATACAGCCACTTTTTCAAGTGCTGCTAACCTGTTAAAGTACTAAATGGCTATGGCGTGCAAGAAGTTTGGGTAGTTTGGTATGACTTCCTCACTTCTGTACATGTTTATGAATTGGGCTCGGGTTATTTACCAGCTGCTCAGTTTTTGTCAATGCGTACTTGCTTGCAGAGAGGAGAAGTTTAATTTGGTTTGTTTCTATTGTTTTTTGTTTGGGGATTTTATAATTGCTCTATTTCATGCTATGGAAACTCCTGGATTGCCTTCTTCTTGCACTTGGCGTGGGATAGCTAGTTCTTCTGGTGCTGTGCCTTCTGCACTGTAGTATCAGCCTCCTCTTGGATTATGGCCTCCAGAAATGAGGTGAGGAATGGATGGATCGCTTTGGAGAAGTCCAAAAGGCAACTGAGAGCACCAGGGTTACATTCAGTAGTGTCTTCCCTCCTGGAAAATCTTACAAGTTGAAAGACTGTAAACTAGCATAGTGCAAATGATTATGGCTTTTGATAGTGGAAGTATAACTTCTCCCATTAAGATGATTAAGCAAACAGGATCTTCCTTGTAAGTTGCTAATAGCCTGTGTAGAAATCTAATAGTTTCTATGCTTTTTGTTGGAGGCATACCAGTATCCTCTTTCTGAGCATCTTACCTGCTCTAAGAATATTGGTGTAACTAATTTATTTTTTTAAAAAAGGTAAAATGTGTTAGTAGTGAACAAATTACTGAGTTGCTTTTGTGGCAGTGTCTGTTCACAGAATCTGTCCTGAAGAAGGTAGTTTACTTTGCTGAAGATGTGTTACAAGTTATAATGTGCATAAAATCAGAGTGAGTGGCAGGCAGCAGAAACAACTTGTCTAAAATGGAGAAATACGACTAGTGCGATTGAGTTATTTTTCATCAGCCCTTGTCCTCACTTTGATCATACTTGTACATGGTTAGGATAATCTGTTTACCGATGCTTTTCATGGCCTGTATTCATCTCCTGCAGCTGTATTTTCCAGATAGTGATGCTTTTCTGCTCAACTGGTATCTCTAAAGGGATATTATGTAAAGAAGTCGGCATGTATCCTCTAATGCAGGTGAAGTCTATCATGTGACCTGGCTGCAGGAACTCTTAAGTTTAGAAAACAAGTTTATTTGAGAATTTATGTAAATTCTTTGTAAGAATGAGAGCACACCGGGGACAGAAGGGAAATCACCTTGCTGGAAACCCCCACAGCACATCTTGACTACATGCTGTTGCTAAACTTGAAAACCTTTAGGTTTTTAAGATCACATCTTTAATGAACCTAAAAATCCAAAAGCCTGCCAGTCGTGAGGATGGGATGATGAACTGGTCAACATGAGTGTGGTGTAGGAGAATAAAACATGCTTTAAATTTTTAGTGGTGTGTGTCCTCCCTATTTTCTCTTAAAACTTGAAAGCCTCCTAAAATACAAGATTGTGTTTTATTGAAAGTGGGAGTAGCAGGAGACAGAGAGAATAATTGAATCTATTCAAATGAAATTTGATAAAGAGCTGTCCTTGAGGCTTTGCATGGATACACATGGGTGGCTCTGAAGGTTTAGCTGTACTCCTCTTAGTAAGAAATGCCAGCAGAGAATGGGGCTCAAATGTGTTCAGATAAACATAGAAAGCTACAATGTTGCAGAAGGATGAGGTTAATTTTTTGCTTAACTGGATTGAGCTGAGATCTGTTGTATGTGAACTGATGGTGTTTCTGCCGTTTTGTGCTTGGGATGGGGTATTTCCCTGAAGTGAAGCGTGTGAAGGAATAAGATACAATCAACAAATGGGATTCTACGGTCTACGTGACTCTAGCAAATGCTTCTGGCGCACACTCCGAATTCCCTGAACAAGGGATTGCCTGTGGATGTAGTGTTTAATGCAAATCATGTTTTTATGTGTTACTTAGAATCAGCTCCACCATGGGAAGTGATGCTGCTTGGTGTAAAACTGTTCCAGTCTTTCATTTGCCGCCTTTACTGCTGTGGCCATACTGTAAAAACGTTTGTTGACTGCTTGTTGTGTTTGATTATGTAGCACCTCAGCTGAATGTTTGCTTGCAGTTTCTTGATGTGGTTCGAAATAGATGTGGCTTTCTGTAATGTCAGAGTAGGTATTTGCACATAAAACCGTAGTTTATGGTGCTGTATAGTGTGAAGCAGATCTTAACAGGAGAACAAGTCTGCTAACGCTTGTCTTTAGCATGCCGTGTTGCTGGATTTTGTTAATTGAATGAGGGTGGTGCCTTTCAGGACATGCTTTTATTTTTTGCTTTAGTTATGAAAGAACTGGGTTTAGGAGTAGTTATAATCTCACTGAGGTAAAACAGTCCTTGTGACTGAGATAATAAATTCTCTAAAAGTATAAAAACCAGGATTAACACTTAGCTGCTCAGGTCCTCAGATCATGTGAAATATTCATCTAACATTATTAATGCTGTAGATGTTAAGTAGAGTTGGTTATATCTATGTCTATATTCCATGCAGTCTGTATAACAATTCCAACCAAGAAGTAAGCTCCCTCTGAGTTTCCTATGTGTTTTCCTGCCTTGCGGTTTGGGGTGATGCTGACTCAGAGTGGTGCTACTCCTGCAGGTGCAGAGACAAAGGGGAAGAAAGACTGTGGTTACTTTTAGCATAACCAAATATTTTGCTGGTAAATGCGCTTTTTTTTTTTTTTTTTTTTTAATGGAAATTGATGCTTGTTTAAAAGTGTAGACTGAATAACGAAGGGAAAAGCATTTTTAATAAAACTTGAACATAAGCATGTTTCCATTGACACTCACTCTCTTTGCTTTAGATTTTCAAGTTGCTGAGGCTGAAATTCTGGAATTGCTTAAGAGCATTTGAATTGTGCTTACTGGGGCTTTTGGATATCTTCCTTTTCCCTGTAGATCGGCTACCAAGCTAATTTTAGCAAGACAGTGCTTGTAACCAGTTCTGCGCTATGAAATCTTGCTCGCACGTCAGGATTAGCAACTGTAAAACAAGTCAGTAAGTTTCTGGTTGCTGGAATTTGAGTCTGTACGCATTTCCCCATGCGTAAGTTGTGACAATATTGGTCATGTTATGCTTTTGAAGTCTTCCTTAATTGGGATGATAATGCCGTTCAATTACTTGCTTCTGTTGTGAATGATGCGTCTTCATGACCGCCCTGTTGCTGGGGTGTGCCTGTGTGCAGCCGCTTCCTTGGGGAGTGAAAGGGGGGCCATCCATGCATCCTCTGGCTGGAAGGCATCTCGTTCTTGTTTGTTGTGTGATTCTGACATTGTTACGACTTCACGCACGCTACAAAAAATAATTGGGGTAAAATAATTATTGCCCAGTTTGATACTCTTCAGTTAAGCATAAGCAACTGTGTATTGGGGTGAGGTGCGCAGAAAATGTTAGCTTGTACAGAAACTTCAGGTGCTAGTCTGCAAATTCGTTGGTTTAAAAGTGAATTTACTGATTCTGAGCAACTCTGTGCCACTGAGGTATGGATGTAAGTGTAGCGTGGGCAAGGGCACAGACCTCAAAATAGAGAAATAAAACATGGGGGCTGGAGCTACTGCAGAACAATATGTTTGTGTCGGCTTGTGGGGCATACTGTTGCCAAACAGAAGAGTAACTTCTAAGCCTTCCCAACCATGAGTCTAGTGGTTGTTGTTGGGTTTTTTTCTGGGGAGGGGGATTGTTTGTTTGTTTGTTTTGTTTGGTTTTGTTTTGTTTTTTTTTTTACTTGCAGATTAGGATAAAGTTTTCTCTAAAGTTTTCTGTATTTCTTCTAGGAACTTAAGCTAACTGTCTCTGATGTCAAAGTTCCAATACACATGGCTTTGCTTCTGAAAGGTCAGAAATGAAATACTACATTTTGTATTGTAAATGATCCCCCTGCACTGTGCACTGTACTGCAGCTTACCACTTGATGAGAAAACCAGTCTGAATTATGCTGTTGTCAGATGTGAAGGAGCCATAACCTTTGATCTTGAAATCTACTGCTGGTAGTAGTAGGAGAGACTTATGAACGCATTCTCCAAGGACATTAAGATTTAACTTCTCTGCAAACACTGATTAGGCTGGAAAGAAAAGCATTGTACTCTACTGGTATCTGTAACGGAAAATACTCAGTATAACTTTTTTCAAAGTGATTTGTCTAGCCGAAGCTTCGTTCCAGTTACACAAGACCATGGCTGCAGGTTCCTTGAATTCCATATATTGGATTTCTTATCTTTTGCTCTTATAGAAACCTGGAGTTTTTGCAAATAGTGATATGAATTTGAACCACTACTTAGGAAGCAGGAGCGTCTACCGAAGTAGGACTAGCCTCTGTTTAAAATACTTGTGCTTTTTGACAGGCATCATGCCTCATCATGACTTCAGGCCAGCCTGCATCACTGAAATCTCTGTGTCAGGTATCTTTGCTGAGATGCGCTAGGATTTCTCTGTCTTGCTTCAAGGGTGGAATAATTTACCACACTGTTCTGCTACATTTTGTTGACAATGACCTAGTCTGCTCATTTTTCCTTCCCCTCTGTCAGAATGGGATCTGTTGAATGCCATGGCCAAGCAGTCAAACAAAACAAAGGGATTGCTTGTGTGCCAGGAAGATCTGAACACACTGTCCCTAGCTTGAAAAGTCTTACACAGCCTGCCCTACCTTGGAAGAGATCCCCTTCCCTCCTTTCTGCTCTCACAATTAGGTGGGTTAACCTGATACCTGAGGTTAGATACAAGGCGAAAAAGTACTCTTTTAAAGCTTTTTGTTTGGCTCTGAATCCCAAAGTGAGGTTATGAGTACTTCTTGATGTGTCTGGGTTAAAAATGTGATGCTGAAATGTCAATCTCTTGAAAAACTTCTTTGCAGAGGGGACATTAAGGTTATGGAGCTTGTTGCTGGACCCAGGAGTGACTGACATGTAGGTGCGCTGTTCTCCCTGGTCCCTGTGGGAGCCCATGTGCTGGTTCTGCCTGGAACTGCCAAATCTGAAAGTACAGATCACATGGAAAAAACGTTTGTTGACCAGTACAAATTCTCCCCCATCTGAGGTTTTACTGCTTAGCCACAAACTTCTGAGAAATGCTTCCAGGAGGCAGAAAACACGTTTTCATCTAGAATACAGTGTGATGACTGATACGGATGTGCAAAAATACCTGGTGTTGGTGTAGGTACTGCTGACTCCTGAGCTGCCATGGCTGATGGCACTGCAGCATGGAGCTCATAAGTGTTGAGTCGATCAACCTGGTTTGGTACGGCTTTCACATCATGTCTGTTGTGGTGCAAGGACAGGTTAAGAAATGCCGTGTTAAAAGTTTGCATTTAGCATGTTATTACAGTCTAGCTTGAACTTCTTGTCGATAGCTTGCCACCTGCAAGCTGTTTGGATACTCTTTTTCTAAGGGGAAGTCACCTAGTATCTTGTAACTTTAGTGGATTTTGCTGCGTATTTTAACGTTATATGTGTGTCATGCAGCTTCAGAATGACCTGAATGTCTTGAAGTCCATTATTTCATAGGAAGGCAACCAATTCTTTCATTATAATTTAAAATTTTCATGTCTCAAAATGATTACTGCTTCGTGTATTTTACTTAGTTGAGTGCTGATTTGGGGGGAAGGCTAGTCATAATTAGCCTTTGTAATGAAAATAGGTGGCTAAATAACACAGCTGCCATTGCAGCATTGTTGGCATTTCTGGCTATGGCACTTTGAAAAATTAAATATTATAGTAATTGTCTGTAGTCTGTGAAATGAGTCTAGACAGTCTAGTCTCAGGCTAAAAGGTTGGAGTTGAATAAATACGTAATTTAGGCAAATAAAGCTATTTAGAATTGTGCTTATCTTCTGACACAATAATTCTTATTAGGTATAAGTGCTGTTTTATAGCTTTTCCTAAATAATTAGCTTCTAGTGATCAGTCAATAAATCTTTGAAAAATAAAGTACTTCAGACTTTGCTAATGAAGCTTTTTACATTGGATATTGGATGTTGTCCAAGCTAGTGTTCAAAAATCCCATGGAATCAACTATGGCAATACAGGGGGAAAAAAAATTAGAAAAATTACAGGGCAGGAACTAGGGTGTTGCTATCTATGGCTACAGTGAACTTGCAGTATAAATGAGATGTATTAGCAGCTCTGAAAGTGTCATCTGAACTTTTAATTACCTGTGTGCTAATGATTCTGCATTGCCTTCTTTTCTGACATAATGAGTGGCATGATGAAAACTTCTAGAAGCTTTCAGTCGTTTGTTTCAGTCCTCATTTGGCACTTTACATGCATACATATATAAACCTATAGATAAGCAAATTATTTTTTATTTTTTTAAATGTTTAATTTATATATATTAGAGTTGGGGGGGAAAAGGCATCTTTTAGTGAAATACTGTGAGCTTTCCTGAGGTGGCTGGACATGTAAAGGTGGTTTGCAGTTAGCAGTTTTTAGCAGGCAGTATGAACTCTCTGGTCTCCTAATTGTGTTGCAGGCAGCAGGGAACCATGGTGGAAGGTTAGGAGTGGGGATGACAAAACCTCCTTCTTCCACTAGTAGGAAGTTGCTAATGTAGTTTAACTGTATTTTGAAATGCTATCCTGCAAATATTTAATCCGAACTTGAATCATTTTAGAGAACTGTAGGCTCTGGGCTTAATGGACTAGTTAACCTGGCTGTATCTCCATGTTAAACAAATGTTTTAAGAGCAAGAACATGGAGAACTTGTCTTCCTCAGGCTTTTTACCTGTCTGTTTCTGATGCACTGTGGTCCAAGCCCACATCTGCTTCCTACACAACTGACAGTAGTGTCTGTGTATGTAGAGAACTGAAATGTAATGGTAAAGGTAGGAAAAGGCTTTTACTACTTGAAACAGATCTTTACTTCCTACTTTTAGAATTAAGGGTATTGACTTCAGAAATTTTTGACCTTAGCTAGCTGTGGAGTCCCAGGGCTCAACCATTTTCAGGTACTTAAAAAGAGAAGTAGGAGCTAACACTGCTAAAATGCACTAGAGTAGCTGAAGAGAGGCTTTGTTTACTGGTTTGTTTGGGCTAGAAAGACTTCTTATTAATGTAATTGTATGGGTCCAAATATCCATAACCTTGGCTGATCAATCTGAACAGTCCAATTAACAAGCAATTTGTTTGCAGCTTGAACTTCTTTTAAAGATTCTGATTTGACATGAATGCTTGCACTCAGGAGTTTTTTTGCCATGGAATTAACTTTTCCAATCTGTATTTCAGTTCTTCCAGTATGTTCCTCAAGGAGTTGTGAAATGGCTTTTTCATAGGCTGTAAATGCCCTAAACATGGGCTTCCTCATAGTCTCTAACCTGCAGTCTGTTGCTGTGTTTTAGTTAGGTTTAAGTTACTGAAGTAAAGAGCTATTTTAATTGATTGTAAGTCTTACCCTGTTACTATACTTACGCTTATAAATCAAAAGCTCTTACATTCCACTATGTATCTTGAGGTATTCTAATGATTTCATCTGTATGTGAAAAGATATTCCAGTAACTTTACTTCTGTCCCACCAGGGGATTTTTTGAGTAATCTTTCTTACTTTCTTTTCACTAATAGCTGTAGTCTCTGTTATCTGGTTATACACGCATCCTAAAATCAGGTATTTACTTTTTAAAACACATCATAGGCTTCTTGAGGTGCAAACCTGGATTCATCCTGAAGAGCCTGTGTGAGCTGCAATGCTGGAAACTGTCTGAACCTGATAAAATTTTATGATGAAAAGACAGTATCTAGGGAATATTTTAAGCATTCCTTGAATTGCAAGTGGCCAAGATCAGGAAGATTAAGCACTTGATGTGTTCGTACTTCTTACGCATAGCATCTTGCACATTTTTGCTTCATGTACTTACTGTGAAGCAAAAATGAAATTAAGTGAAATCAAGACTCATCTGGGCTTGCAGTACAGAGTGCATTTTACAGTCAGACATGTTTCGACTTGAGAAATTACACTGCTGCCTTCAAAGGATTTTGTAGGTGCTTACTGGCATTAAAAGGCATTAATTCAAGGCATTACAAGTAAGTCTTAACAGACAGTGAAAGTATATGTTCTCTGATCTGCATCACCAGGAAGTAAGTATTCAAAAGGCCAGATTTTAATGCATGTATTGCCTAAAACAGGTCTCTGTGAGTGTACTTGGTGTTTGGTGTGGTTTGGTTTTGAGACATTTGAGAATTAGAAATTGGAAGCAAATATTCACAGGCTGGTGAGCTTCTAATACAGAGTTGATGTACAGTGTGGAGAGCTGTAAGCTAGTAACTGAAAGGAGAGGTAAGCGTAGTGCAGATTCAGTTTGAGTTTAAAAGATGAAAGCTGTTTTAAAAACAGTATCAGTCTGCTGGTTTTTAAGGAAGATGATAGTATTTTAAAAGGTGTTCACATGTTATGTGCATGTAACTAGTACCCACTCTATAATTAGTCAGCATCGTAGAATCATTTAGGTTGGAAAAGGCTTTTAACATCAAGTTCAAATGTTGAGGCTGCACTAATGCTTTATACGTTACACAACAGTATGTTTAAGCTTGGCAGGGTGTTAGCAAAAAGGCATGTAACTTCTCAGTAAAGTAGTTGTAACAGTTATTCTTTAAACCTCTCTGGACTGAGAGGCCGCCTTAGTTATGTTTCAAGGGCACTCTCTTCATCAGCCAAATGTGCTGTCATTGGGGGGATTCTTGGTTTTTTTTTCACAGAATCTTCTAAATATCTGTCCAGCAGTTAAACTCTCCAGGTTTCTACCTGTAAGCCTGAGCTGTTCTGCAAGCAAAAAGAAGGGAGATTCTTTTCTGTGCTGCTGCAGCCCAGGCAGGGTTGGAGAAGATAAAGTTGCTTTAGTCTAAGTAGCATTTAGGGGAAGGCCAAAAACTATCAGGCAGTTTTTCAGGAGTGTTGAAAGGTGTAAAAAGATCTGCTGTTCCCTTTCCGAGCACAAAAGTCAGTTTCATTTTAGTCTCATCTTCTTGAGTCTTAGTCCACTATTCTATGATTCTGTCTGACCTGCACAATAAGTTGATGCCTCAGAACAAACTCTTAAATCCCTAACTCGAGTCAATCCTGCTGACTTGCAGATAACATCTGTGGAATTTATTAGTATATGGATATCTAGAGAAACATCATGGAAGTGAGTGTTTTTATGGTTTCAAAGTTCAAGTGTTCAATTAGGAAATATGAAAATTGAAGGTGCGTAGACAGGACTCGGGTATGTGTATTTGTCTTAAGATTGAAGATGGTTTAGCCTCTGTGCCCTTACCTCCCCCTGCTTTTCCTATCCTAACTCATGTTTCCCAACACTTGTGAGGGAAGTGAAGTGAGTTTTTCTTTTAGGCACTTTGGGTAATGACCACAACAAAGGCCATAATGAAAAGAAGCTGTGTTATATTTGGATACATGTGGTAAATATACTTGTGCACTGAGCACAGATTTCTTAATTGTTTTCTTTGTCTGATGTGCTCGTTCAGTGATCACTGTATGTATGAAAGGACAGGGAGTGGAAAAAGGAAGAGAGAAGAGTATGTGGTCGTGTAATAGGACTAACTCATGCTTTGTTTAGCATTTCCAGACCAGGCACAAGGTCTTTAAAATCCATGCATTGCAGAAAAAAGTTAAGGGGAAGACTTGCCTAAACTTAAGTCAGATGTTGACTTATTCAGAATTTAAGATCTGTATTTCTTCTGTCCTCAAATAATGTGCTGGGGGGTACTCTAATGGATGCACTCTGAGGCCACCAGGGGTTATTCAAGAACTTTACATTCTCTGTTGTGAATTCTTCTTTAACAGAACCACTAAGATTCAATGAAGCAGGTACTTAATCATAAATGTTGGTATTATGTGTATATGTAGTGCTAGTTCTTCAGGAACAAATGAAAGAACTTTTCAACTTGTACTTAAATTTCCGAGGGTTTTAATTTGTATAGGGCTTATGTCATCTGTCTTTTGCTGTAACTTTTCTCCGGTTTAATCCTCTCCTCTCTTTGTGTCTCAGTTTTTGCCGTTCATGAAATTATCAAGTGTTTCACATCACTGGATAATTGCAGTAACTGTAGTTACAAATTACTATTTCCCTAGATAGCCATGACAATGCTGGCAGTATACATTAGAACAGTGGGAAATAGTGTAAATGGAGGGAAGCATCAATTATTTACAAACACTGCTGTCTTTTAATTTATATTTTTTGGAGGAAAGGAATGGTGCTCTTAACTGTGTAATTAAAAGAAAGTAACCTTTAAGGTTTGTGTAAATAAGGGATAATTGGAGGAAGATATACCTGGCCTTCTCTAGCATGATCCAGTGTTTTATTCAGTATCTCTGCAGTCTGATCTTTTATAAGCATAATTCTAAGCCTTTGGTCCCCACTCCCCCCAATGTTCAACACCAAAATACTTCCCCTCATTCTACAAAGTGTGACTGTTTATGCCAGCAAAGCATGTTCAACGCTATCTCAGGCACTTCTGTTTAAAACGATGCTGGCTTACTGTGGGTAGCTCCTGCAGTCTTCGTGATGTGGTTTTGTGCAACGTCCAAGCCCTTTGCAGAGGTGGCACTGCCTGTTGTCAACCCCAAGAGCATTAATCGCCTGTTCCCCCAACACCAACCAATTAGACTTGCCTAGAAACATTAGGTCCTAGTGAACCACCTGCTTTGGGGAGGTGTGTATTGGGTATTTAACAAGCTGGTCAAAGGCTATCTAATCTGTGGTGTGGGGGTTTTGTGTTTGTTTTTGTGTGACCCAAGTACATGGGGCTCTGCAAAGTACTAAATTTGTATGTTTTGCCTTGTCTGTTCCTTTACTTTGGAATGCATTCTGGGTTTAATTTTGCTTCCAGGAGTAAATCCAGTTTTTTTCCTGCATGTTTTCCAGCCAGCTAACTCAAATACTTAGAAAGGAATGACTTGAGGGACCTCCTTTGTGGTGTGAAAGGAGGTTCTTTGGTTAATCTCTTCAGGTGTGGAGACACTAGCGCTGCTTTGCTTAATTACCAGTTCTGCTGGGTGGATTGGTTCTGGACTGGGGCCAGGGTAATGCTTGAGCAAGTAACCTGCTACCAGTTCTCTAAGAACATGTCTGTGGTGATATTGAATCTGTTTGAATCTCCAGGGACAGGGATGGACACGTAGATTAAAACTCCTTGGAATGGTCTCTAACCCCCTCTGAAGCCTGGAGGAGGGTGCAGTGTGACGCTGTGGTCACGTTAGTATAGATTTGGCTGTTGTGTCATTCTTCGTACATAGAAGAGCTGAAGGTGGAGGCTGTAAGATTTCCATGGGGTGGCAAAGCAGTGAAGCTTACAAACTGGTTTATGCAGTCAGTCATTTAGATCTTAACTCATGGTCTGAGAAAACTTCTATGGTGTAGCCAAGTACCACAGAGAGAAAGGTGTCCACTTATGGTCCTACTAACTGGCCAGGGCACTAGAGTTCTGGTCTTACACTAAGGCACTGGCTTTGTCTGTGACTTGGAATAAATGCCAGAAATACTCATTTAAATGAAGAAACCTGTTTAGAAGAGAACTTGATCTGGTTTCTGTCTTTTTCTGTGTGAAATATTTCTAATCTGGTCAATGTGGTGTGTGATAGAGCTGTAGCTGATATGGTTATTTGTTCTATACCTCTGGTGAGGACATGCCACTACAGATCATGAATTGAACTTTGTCTGTTGTGTGGGGCAGGAGCAGACAAATGTACTTGGTGAAGTGCAGAGGAAACAAGATAAAACCTAGAGAAGAAATGATAGTGTTAGAGGCAACCTAAAGAGAAACTGCCAAAAGAAATACTCTGTCAAGTAGCACTTACAGCCTTGGAGATGTTTGAAATCATGTATTTTGGGTATTTGGGAATGTACTCAAGTCTAAAGCTGAAGCTTTGGTGTGTAGCGTTCACCAACATGTTTGTTTTAAGCTCTAACTTACAAATTATAGCTAGGAAGTATTTTGGGCTATTTGCAATGCTGAAATTGCAGATGCTATTTAAATCCAGAGCTGGTCTGTAACTTCAGCTTGGAGAGTGGAAACCCTTCTATTTCCTTATGCTCACTGGCTTGAAACCAAAAATTTAAACATGTGGAAAAAATTTAAATAAGCAACTAGTGGCTCTTTGAAATATTAAGTGTATATTTAGTAAATACAAATGGAGATTATAGACACAGCAAGGATGAATATGTATTTTGGCATGTGCCACTCCTTTGACTTACTCATGGTGGTGTGCTTTCATTGCACTGGGCTGCCTTTTGTTACATGTTCTTCAAGCTTTGTGTAAGGATAAAAGGAAGCAGCTTATAGCAGTTCCCTGTTGATAGCGTCTGACTTCTTTCTCACCTTAAAACTTCAATGTTGGCACGAAAGAAAGTAATCCAGTGTTCTCTCAGCTTGTGGACTGCTGATGACCTTAAAAGTCTTAATGAGAAAAGCTGCATAAAACCTGTGAAACTGTGTTGGGGTTCTCCATCTTTCCATGTAAGATGTCTTTACTTAGGTCATTGTTTTTATTAATTTATGGAGTGGGACTCCTGAGCTTGCAAATGAGTCCAGCTAATGGAAGAATTCCCTTATGTGTATTGAAGGCAGCATAACAAAGGGGGAAGATGATAAACCGAAAGCGGGTTTTTGCATGTTCTCTTTGCCAAAAGACTTGAGTGATTGAAGCAATGATTTAAGGATTACCATTACCTTAAATGGAGAAAGACTGCTAGAGCAGTGTTCGGTGTAGTAGTGTCATCTACCGCAAGTAGAAACTCCTGCAAAGGTCAGGAGACTGTGTTTGAAAAATGTTTGGAGATGAAAAGTGTGTGTATAGGAAGGGATTTTGGCGGTGGGTTGCCGAGTTGCAAGGGATGTATGGTGTGGGGATGAGCTTTTTGTTGCTGTCATGGTTTTGTTTCATTTTTTCCCCTCTGCAAAACGGCTTGCATCCTTGGCAGGCTTTCCCATCTCTGGACTTGATTGCCTCAGCAGTCTTAGAAAGAGGAAACCTAGAAAACATGTTGCATAATATTTTGGGTAAATTGAATGATTGATGAGAATACTGGGCTCAGCTTCTCATTTGCCTTCTCAGAGGTGGGTGGAAAAGAGCCTTGATTCCGTTAGCGATTAAGGGAGTGGTGTAACAGAAGAACGTGTTCAAGTTACTATCTTCTTAGAAGAAATTTAGTTTCTTCTAATTGTTTCCTGCAGGCGATGTCCAACTGTGGTGGAGCCAACAGATTGCGACTTAGCTCCTGTGATTCATCATAGAAACTCAACTGCTCCGGGAAGAGCAGATCTGACAAACTGGTCTGTAAGGGATCAGCCTAGAGAGTGGTGTGGTGTTCAGCTGGGACACCTGCTGTAGCTTTCTGATAGCTTAGGAGTTTAGCAGGGCAATTGCTTTGAAGTGTTGGGACTTGCACATACCGCTTTCCTAAGGGAGATGGCAGTAGGCAGGCCTGAGTATTCACACACTGTGGTGTGTGCATGCTCCTCCAATTTGTCTGGACTCGGCATCAGTTTAAAACCAGTAGGTTGGCAGTGGTTTGCATCTGCTGGAGTTGCACTGCTGTTAGTCTTCAAAGCAGTTTTGCTGCAAACTCCTTGACCTTTACAAAGCTACATGTGGAGGTGTATGGTCTTGGGCTTGTTGGGTATGCAGGCACCTTCCTGCTATTGCATTCAGAAGTAAAAGTACAGCCTTGTGAAGTGCTTCAGTTCTTTAAACACTGTGTACAGCAGCAGTAAAGTCCATTTCTGCTCAGACTGATAAATACTGTGTCTGCTGCACCTAGTTTTTGTAAATCAACCCTGAATGAATGAGGCCTGCAAGCTATGGTTGACGTGCTCCCTGTGGCAAATAGTCCCAGTGCAATTTGGGAAGGCTCCTTCAAAATCAACAGCTGTTTCAGGCACATTAGTTTTGTCCAGTGCCTGGAGGTAAAACCACAGCGCTAATTGCCTTGCAAACCTCTCCTGGAGTGGCTGTGACAGCAGATTTGGAAGTGCAGCTCCATGGGAGGGAAGAAATTGCACATAAGTGGCCTGTTAAATGGGGAAGCTCTGACACCTGCTCATCCTGAATTTGAGATGTGGCTGATGCTGGATCAGGACAACTCACTCTTGGTTCCTTTTTTTGAGGGAGGAACCTTGTTCCATGTCTCTGTAGCCAGTCTGGCACTCTCGCTTTGTGTGTAGTTTCCTTTTGTTAAACAAACAAACAAAAAAACAAACCAAAGAGGGTGGTGAGAATCACAGAAATGCCTCGGAGATTACAGAACATGCTGCAGTTCATGGCCCTTGGACAGATAATAAGGAAAATAGGAAGAATTCCTCTGAGATTATTACAGTTTTCTTCTTCTGACCTCTCTCAGTGAAAAGTATTGACCTTGTTGGATAAAAACTTGCTGCTTTAGGTGGTCTACTAATATTGATTCGTGAGAGTGAAGTAAATGGATTCCAAATTCTCTCTTTTATTTAAAATTTAGCATACTTTACCACTTAATATATGTGAAGGGGCAGACAGTAACTTTGAATTCTGCAGGATATGGAAATGGAAGTTGAAGCAGGAGAGGGATAGGGAGTAACTTCAAGAGTGCATGCTTTATCTTCCAGATCACAGCCCTGAATTTCTAGTTATACCATGTTACCTCATGGGTTTGGTTTTTCCTATTTTTGTTTTTTTATAAATACCCCTTTCTGTTCCCTTAATGAAACATAAGACTTAAATTCCCTTCCTTGTGATCGTTCCTTCTGAAGTCAGATTCTGTAAATGATTTTATTTACACATTTGCATGTTCATGTAAGTGAATTCCACTTCCATCTTTCAAAGATTGTTAAAGGCTACAGAAGACTTGAGATGTAATTTATAGTTTATGAATAAATTCATTCCTTAAAAAGTCTGTTATTAAGTTTTGGGGTGGTGGTTTGTTAGGGTCAGGTTTTGGGAAGGGTTGGAGGGGAGAGATTGCTTATCCTGGTGAATGTTCTAAACAAGGAGAAACTATTTCATATCCAGAAATGACCACATTCACTTCAGTGTTGTTGAAGGAGTGAGTTACAACATCTTGTGTGTCACAGGTATCTCTGACGGGACAGATTGCTAAGATTTTATACTTCTTGGAGGGGAACATGGTTGTTTTAGTGTTATTGCTGCCTAAGGGCAGCTGGTTCCACAGTGGTGCTGTTGATGCAGGGTGACGAGACTGCTGTGTAGGAGTATCCTGAGAGGACAGTTTACGGTGTCTACTTAAAATGCAAAGGAGATGTGCAGAGCTTTTCAGTGTCTCTGCTCTAGGGGTCAGCAGTTTTTCAGTATGGGGCCAGATCTCAATGAATAGATCAAGAGCAACCTCTGCATACTCCTCCTGTAGCCAACTGCGTGATGGTGAGCTTGTGGTGTATGAGCATGGGCTATGTATAGTATGCACAGGTAGTGAAGCATGTTACAACTGGTGATGTGTTCCTCCCATTGAGGCGGCTGCAGCTGGATTGATGAGCTCTGCGGGGGAACCCATGTGCACACTGTTAGACCAGAAACCTACTGCAGACGTGCCCAAGTGGTGGGAGTCAGCTGGGTGCAGTCAGGACAGAGTACTGCAGCCAGCCCCCATGGGCAACTCCAAATTGAAACTGGACAAGAACAAACACACCCATACTGGTAAAACTGTGTCTGCAAGAGCGGAGTTCACTGTATTCTCTACTGGCAGTGATGTGTCTGGAGAAGGTTAATGAGCTAGTGTTGTATTGCACACTTCCCTCCCTCCCCCCCCACATGACACCTCTGAACTTGACTTTGGCAAGTTTAGAGGAGCAGAGTAGTGTCTTGTTGGTATCTTTGAATTTGTGTGATGGGAGACACTTCAGGGAGAACTATTGATTCTGACATGAATATGGAAATGCACCTTTTCTTGGTGATGTCTTCTTAATACAAGAACACCACCCCCTATTTTTGCTTCCTGGGAGCCAGTATGTATTTTTTAAAGCATTCCTATTTCCTTCCTGGCTTACAGAACTGAGTAACGTACTCAGAGAGTATGCCTTCAGTTACTGTGGCATTCATCTAGGTGTGTGCATGCCCAGTGTGCTTGATTTCTGAACTGTCAGGGTATACAAATCCCCAGTGCCTCCTGCATTGGGCGCAGAGGGGAGGAACTTGATCAGAATTCAGATTTGCTATGCCTGTGTGCTTTAGTTTTGGGTGAAAATAACTCTGCTGTGGCTGCATGTGAACTAAAAAAGTCATCCTTTGAAATCTAACCTTGTTGTCCTCAGATAGTATTGTTACTCCAGTATTTGATACTGGGTCACCCAGTCTCTAGAAAAGAGGTACCAGGATGTGCTTTGCTCTGCAGTTCGGGTGATAAACAACAGACTGGCAGTATCTGGTAGAGCCTTGTGCTTAGGGAATGAGTAACACAGGCGTTCCATGGCTTATTCTGCTTTCAGTAGTTTTCTTTTTTGGAGGGGGTGTGTGCTTAGTCATTTAAACCAGGAGAGAAATCCTGGAAACAAGGATAATCCACTAAACTTTATTCACCTTACAAAATAAGTGCTGTTTGAGCTTTGCTAGGAATTGTCATATAACTGCTACAGAATCCTAGAAACAGCTGGGAAAGTTCTGGCACTTAGAAATTACTGGCTCTAGGAGCGGGAGAGGAAATCCTGGAAACTTTTGAGAATTCCCAGAAATTCTAAACCTTATTGGAAGTTCAGAGAAACTTAGCAGTTACTAGAGACCTAAAAAGCCACTAGAAACTGAAAGTTCTAGGAGTTACCAGAAGTCACTAGAAATTCTGTGGGAATCCTGTAAGTTCAGTGGCTCTGCTAGTGATTTCTACAGTTTAAGAGCATTTGCTAGGAATATGAAAGCTGTGAACTGTCTTTTTGGGTAAAGTGGCAAACAGTTGTACACAGGTAAAACCTGCTCATCTTCCCTAAGCTGCCAAGCATACAGTTTTAGCATCGTACTCGATGAGTGTCCTGGTTTTGCTTGTCTTACATGCAAACTTATTTTGTTTTCTGCAGTCCTATTTTGTTACGGATTATGATCCAACGATTGAAGACTCCTACACCAAGCAATGTGTGATAGATGAGAGAGCCGCGCGCTTGGACAGTAAGTAGCCTGCCTAAAGCATGGTGCTGACAGCCTGTAGCTGTTGGTGCCTGTGTTTACCTCTGTGTGCATAAAATGTAATGCAGGTAAATAACTGTGCAGCATGTGGGGTTTATGTAAGTGTACGGCTGGTAACAGCTACCTACCTTTGTTTTATTAATAAGATACCCTGGATGTGAAGTGCTTATGCCTTAAGTATGTGTGTCTATCTTTAAAATAAATAGGACTTTTTTTGGAAGAATTATTCCCAAAGCCATAGTGTCTACAAAATTAGGAGAATTTATGTGACTCCTGGCAGTTACCGGGGTGAAGTGGTGGAGTGAAAAGCGCATCACTTGGCTGTTGCGTGCTGCCTCTTTCAAGTACAATATAAATGCTTTGCTTTAAAAGTTTCAGTTCTTCCTTGCCAGTGATTTCTTTAAGGACAAATCAGCACCCCACCCAAGTCTCTCTAAGCGTTTTCCAGCTGTTTTAGCTGGTTGTGAATTAGCCAAAGTCCACCAAACTTTGTTGTTCAGTTTGTTTGATAGGTCTTGAGTTGTTTCCAAGAACTTGTTGGGAATCTTATGAAATATCTAATAGAATCTGTGAAAGGTGATTTCTGCTTAGTTACGATGTACAGGAGAGGCTCTAACAACATCCTGTTAGGAAGGATTTTTTTTCTTAGTCTGTACTCTAAGAACATGAACTGTAGTAATCAGTGTTTTGCTTGTGTTCAGTTCTGGATACAGCGGGACAAGAAGAATTTGGAGCCATGCGTGAACAGTACATGAGGACGGGGGAAGGTTTTCTGCTTGTTTTCTCAGTCACTGATAGAGGAAGGTAAGCTTGATGTCAAGTTATTAAACAAGTTGTAGTTAATCTGAAATTGCTGCTTATCCTTTATTGAAATGATCTCAAACAGGAATATTAAGTATATGTTCACTTTCAGATTCTGCGGTGTGAAACTCAGCACTGATGAAAATCCATTTTAAACCAGTTACTTATTGAAAGTATCTGTCTCTTGGAATAGATGACTTGAAAGCGTACACAGAAATAAAAAAAGCCATTCTATTCAAGCACTTCATTACAGTCCAGAATTCTAGTTTCCTGGAAGTGACAGGAATTTAAACTAGATGTCTGATCAGTTCTTAGAAATATTCCCTTGCCATGTGCTCGTCAGTGTCAAGTGGCTGGCTCTGGATTTCTGAACAGGTTATCCTGTTCAGGGTATGTCTCTGCACTCTTTTGCAGGCAGTGCTCACTCTTACTCCCATGAATTGACCAGAAGCTGCATAACTGTTTGATTGCAGAGTTGAGCTAAAGCATATCTTTTTAGAAGCTCACAGAGATTGGTCAGGAAGCTCCTGATCATTGTAAGAGTAGGAAACTGCCATGTATATAGAGACAATCACTTAATGTTTTGGTTGTGATCATCCTCCATTGAGCTTATCAGATACGTAGTAATAAAGAAGTGCTCAGGGATCTGTCCTTCCACTTGTTCAAGTTACAACAGGAGAGCAACAAAATGACAAAGAAAATGTCTGTGATATCCCTCCACATTTCCCACTTACAGATTGAATCGAGGCTCTAATAAGTTACTTCTGATCTTATGAACAGCTCTATAATGAGAATTATGATAAATATTCTATGGAGCATGAGTGTGTTTCCATTGAGTCAGTATCTTACACTTAATGCTGCTACATGTATAAATTCGTCTTGACTTACTGTCCAGAAGAGACTGGGTCTGTGGATTTCAGACATACTGAGCACTTGTGTTAGCATAAATATTTTTGCTGGAGAAGACTGTAGTTTTTTTGAAGTCATCATGTAAACTCCTTGGTTTGTCTAAAAATCCTAAGTTTTTGTTTGCTCTTCTGGCTAAAGGTCTGCCTTGATTTTAAGCAGGTCTTGACACATTAAACCTGCATATTGTTCTCCTCTCTGAAATCCTTCAAAGACTTCTGAAAAGCAGAATTTTTATTTTTGTTTTGATATCCATTTGATTCAAGACTTCCCTTGCCTGTCAATGAAGTATCTGCTAGCAGTGTCTGTCCTGCTTGTGTGATGGAAAGAAATTCTGAAGCAAGAAGAAACCTAGAGGACTTGGTAACTTTCAACGCTATCTAGTTGCTACAGACTTCTGAGCAGAGTATTAAACCAGCATATCTGAATGGAGTTGCAACTATGCTTATAGTGGCATACCTTCCTTCTAATTCACCTTTCTTTTCATGATTGCAGTATATGGATCGTGTGGATTGGCATTGTCATGACTGACTGCATAATTTTTTATTTTTTTTTTTTTTTGTAATGCAGTTTTCTTACTGATTTATCATCTTGCTTTTAAATTTTAGCTTGCAATCTAAGTGTAAATGGCTTCAGACTGTATGCCTGGAATTAAATACAGTGCTTGGGAGGTCTGTGCTCCAAAGGATATGTGATTGTCTGCAAGTATCTGTGACGAAGCTCCTTATGTAGTGATGTAGCTTTAACAGTGTTTACTTGAAAGCAATTATTTATTTATTTCCCCGCACACACTCCAAAAATCCTTGTTTAGGCCAGAATTAACTTGTTTAATGTACACTCTTCGTAGAAGCTTTCTGCTTTGCTCACTTTCCCTTAAGTACTGCTGGAAAATTCCTTACTGCTTGAACAGCATCAGTACCTGGTATAACTCGGTTTGTAACTGGAAAGCACTCTGATCACTTAGCCCTGCCATTTTTCTGTTCTTCAAGAAATAAAATTGTCCAGCTTTAATAGCTTCCCCCAAGATTCCTAGAAGTAGCTGTGGAGGTTGCCAGCTGAAATGCTGATTATCAGGGTCTCTAGACTGTAGTTTGGATATTCTAGCTCAAGTCAGTATTCGTAGAATGGACTGTGGTCGCTTGA
Organism: Nestor notabilis; assembly: GCF_000696875.1. Lineage (NCBI taxonomy): Eukaryota > Metazoa > Chordata > Aves > Psittaciformes > Psittacidae > Nestor > Nestor notabilis. The sequence goes on from NW_009928797.1 coordinate 32,929, forward strand.
TTCTCTGTAGCACATTGCCCCACCTAAGCCCAGTGCATAGCACACTGCTAACTTCAGGGTTTTGTTTTTAGCTTGAGCATTAGATGATTCTCTAACTGGTCATGCTGTGACAGTGAACTCTTGGTGGAGCGCCTGCAGCTGTCTGTGCTTGTGTGGCATGGCAGGGCAATTTCAAATAGGTGACTCATTATTTCTGAGCTTCTACAAAACCTGAGAATCTATGAATTCGTCCACTGATGGTCTACTTTTGTTCTTTTACAGTTTTGAAGAAATCTATAAATTTCAGCGACAGATTCTTAGAGTGAAAGATCGTGATGAGTTTCCTATGATTCTAGTTGGTAATAAAGCAGATCTGGACCACCAAAGACAGGTAATTCACTTGCTATTAGTTACTGCTCACCTTCTTCTAGAAATTTTAGTTTTGTTCCCACTCAATTTTTGGGATGAAGAAACAATGAAAAATCATGTCATAGTTCCAATGCAAGAAACACAACTACATTCAGTTTCTGTACTTGAAGAACTTAGAAGCATGGTGGCATTCCACATACAGCACATCTTCTGCCTGACTCAGTGGGGTTATGTTGAGACCAAATGTATTCACATACAGATTGAGAGCTTTCTGTCATGACTTGATTACTCAGGCATGAACGTGTCTTAATTCCTCTGCTTTGTTACTCACCATAGTATGCTGTGCCAAGCAGAGTGCATTCCAGCACTAGCTCTAACGATCCTGAGACCTCAGTGCTGTTGCTTTTACTCTTCACCCGTTATGTATAAATGAGTAGCTGTTTGCTGGTTTCTATTTGGCCACTCGTCTTCTGTATAACTGACTTAATGCTTTTAAAGTTTGAAGTACAGCAACATAATTACTTTTGTGTTTAAGTACCTTAAGATTAAATATTTGAAACAAGTAGACTTTCAGCCTCACCTCTAGTTGTAAAGAGATCTTAAAAGATTTAGTTTAGAATGATTTTAAAAAGGGGATTTAAATTTGTTTTCCCTACTTACTCTTGATTTTTCATGAATTAAACAGATTTGAGCTGAAATGAAAATAATCTTACTACATCAGCAGGCAAGGCGTCAAACTTGTATTCTTTTTCAGCCACTTACTTCAGAAGTTTAGTATTTTCTCCTGAGTCAGTAAGATGACTCTTCAAAGCTTGGTACAAACACATGATTGGTTTTTGTCTGAGAGTAGGCTAAATATCACTAACAAAGATAGCTGTAATTATTTTAAGACTGTCACAAGGAAAACACAGCTTTAAACAATAAGACATTCCCAGATTCATGTACCAGGGCATGACTTAATTTCTGTCCACAAGTGCTTATGTAGGTTTTGTTCTTTTCTCTGTCAAAAAACAGTGTCTGGAACAAGAAAAAAATTAGGCTCAAAACAAATAACATTGAAGAGTTTAGTGAGTTAGTACATTGTTATTCAATGAATTTTGTGAATAGTACATGAAACCTTCAGTACAAAAATGTTCCTGTTGAGTATGCTTCCTTGATTGTCACAGCCTTTTTACTCTAGAACCTGGTTGGAAAGATCATGATAAAATCAACACCAATGCTGAAAGATACTGTATAGAAAGAAGTTCTACAGAAGTAGCTCGCAAACTCATCAGGGGTAACTTCCTGTACTCACACAGGCACAGAACTCTCAGCCTATCCCTGATACAGAAGTGAGACTCTTTCACTCTTCAGTGACCATCATGCCCCAATCAAAATTCCTGCGTTTAACCTTGCAGGTCCTGGAACTTACTGTACTTCATCTTATGCACAAATATTGGCATGGAAACCATGTAGGTGAAACTGAACTGTTCTGCAAACGGTAGTTGCTGAAGGACAAACATGCAGGTGCTTTGGGAGGGAAATAGCGTCATTGCTGTCAGCTCCAGTGTTTGGAGGATACCTGCAAATGTAGTTGGCAATCCTGTAGACCCATTTCTAGAAATCGTTATGAACTTTGTTCTCTGTCCTCCACCCTCCTAATGTTATTACACCACATCTGTTTCTCCCTTAAAGGAGGAAAGAGATACCTGTCACCTCTTCTGCTAGTCCTTCTGTACCTGATTCCTAGCTGCTTTTTCGGATGATGATGGGCTGGCACACATTCAAGCTCAAAGCAGCTGTTTTCAGATTGCTTAAATTTGCAGTTTTGCTTCTTATATCTGAACACAAATAAAAGCCTATGTCCCCAAAAGCTCCTTTTGCTTTTTATGCCTATTAATTGCCTTAATTGAATAGATGCTGACAAGCATAACTTTTGGTGCTATCACTCACACAATTTGCATTCAAATTGTCGGATTTGTGGCTTCCGTCAGAAGTTGAGGCTTAGACAGTTGTAGCTGAAAAAGCAGTTCTGTGTTTGCTTAAACAGCAACTTAGGTCTTTGTAACTCTTCCCTGCCCCTTTCCCACCACGTGGTGTGATTCAGTTGGCCTTAAGTCAGTCCGAAGGAATGGTTTAAGGATGCTGAGCTGACCTAACTGGTCCCCAGAAGGGAGAGGCTCCCCTCTCTCTTGACTGCACGTTTTGCTCTTTTCTTTTCTGGCCCTGGCCCTCACTTGAAGCACTTCGTGAGTTGAATCATCTCTGGATGGGAAAAAACCAGGCAGCTGGAATGGTGTTCTGGGACCTGTGTGAGTTAAATCTGCCTGCAAAGATTTGAGTGCCAGCACTGGAAACATGGGAAGGGGTGGGACTGTGGCTTGGAGCAGAGCAGGGAGGAGTTGGGGTGGGGGATAGAAAGTGAGATCTCGCCTTTTGGCAGCAGCAGCAAGCAGTTAGATGTTATCAGCTGGGTGTTAGATGCAGCCAGAGTTTCTGCTTCATCGGTGGGGTTGTTTCTGCTCCATCACATGACTGACTTCTCAGTGAGCTGGACCAGCTTGCGGATCTTGGCTGAAAACTAGTCCTGCCACCATGTCTCCCCAAGTACGGGAGAACTTCAGCCTGACAAGCAAGGTTATCCTGCTCTGGCTGCAGGCTTGCTGCACATGCAGCTGCAATGGGAGGCCTGGGGGCTAAGGCAAGAGTACTCCCTCACCTTGCCTAGGAGTGCTGGGGCAAATGGGAAGCTTGAGGTGTCCCAGACTCACTGTGAGAAGTGCATTTTGCATCTTCGGTCTGGTGATATGCCAGGCCTCAGTCAGATTACATGGAAAACATGGTCAGCCAGGCTCGTGTTGCACTGCGGTCCTTTTTCTTACCTGGCAGTACTACAAGAAGTCATCTTACTGTCTTGTTTAATCACAAACATACGTTTTTCAGCTTCAGAACTTAAGTAGCAGTTTTAGAAATTGAGGAAGTTGGGTATGAGTTTTTAGAGCAAAACTACTTGTACCTAAAAGACAGGAGGCAAACCAGTGAAATAATAGAGAACACATGCTACGTCTGAGAGACTAACGCTAAGTTAAAGTAATTTAGTGTGTGCTTTGATCAACAAAAAACACTCATCAGAATTAACACACAAATCTTCCGGGAGCCAGAGTTAAACATGTATAAAAGTTTTGGGTGTCTCAAGGGTCTGACCACACCTTTATGCAAGTAACTGTTCTGTAGCTGAGGGCAGTGCAGAGTACTATTGTTGTGATACCATACATTTGGGAGCAAATGTGTAACTACTAATCCTTGTGTGGTGGCAACTGTTCCTCAGGAAATGAAATAGGCTGTACAGCCCAAGAGCACAGACAATAGTACGATCTTGATGAAATGTTGGGGCATACCAAAGGTGTAGTTTGGTACAAAACAGTGGTGGCTGTAATAGACTGCAGGTCGACTCACAGGTGTTTTGGGGAGAGGTGAAAGAGGAAGTTTGACATAGTGATTTCCTACAGTAATACCTCTATAGATAAATGGGAGTTAAGCAGACTTGTAATTTAGTTTCCTTTGTGGTATGGGAGGCAAAGTCCTCAATATCCACAGGTTAGGTTGACAAAGAAAAATGAGGATGAGCAAGCATTAATCTTTAAAATGTTCTTGTATGATAAGGAATAAAGTTACCAGTGTTTCCAGATAGCCTGATCAGTCACATCTCTCATGGCTCTTTCCTTAAAGTAAGTGCTGCATAGTTATCTTTCTCTTAAATGGGTCAGTTCTGTACAACTCGAACAACACTGGATGTTTCTACACTAACACAATTCAGTAGAGCACCAGATGTTTTAATAATAACCACTGCTGACGGAGGAGTAGACTTGTCAGTGCAGGATATGTATGACTCTTAGTAGATAACTGCTAGTTTAAAGTAGGTCAAGTCTGATCATTCCCCAGATGGCAGGGTTTCAAGGAAAATCCAGGTTGCAACAGGAAAGTGCTTGGGTTTCATTAAATGCCAGTTTTTGCTTTTGCATCATGACGAAACTAGAACAGTGACCTAGTGCTAAGATCATCTGTGCTGCTAGATACCTTTAAAGCAAGGTTTTAAAGAGAGGTCAGTGTCACTTCAGTTTATGCATGGACAGATGATGAGCAAAGCTAATGATCCCAGGCAAGCAGCCTCTTGCTTTCACTTTGATCAGCATCAGCCTAGATGCTAGCAAGCAAGCAGTTAAAGTTGTCTTTGCAGACTCACAGCTTCACAAATAGGTTGGCCTGAGCTGGCTTATTCCAGGAGGTGGATGGGTTCAGGGACCTGGGTGGTTGCCTACCCAAATTCACTAACATTTTGTTTTGGCTGTCTCTTAATGACTGTGAACTTGTATGGCAGTGTGACATTAACTTCTTGAGGTGACATTTTTTATGGCCATATACAGCGATGCTTCTGTTCTTACAGATGGTTGTACCTTCAGGTCTTCCCCTGGCTTGCCTGATTTTGAGCTTTATGGATAATTAGCAATCGGGCATCTGATGCAGTATTTGAATATAGCAAGTCAGCCTGAATATGTGTCATAACCACAGTTTTTGTGTACCAAAGTGACCTTTTGTATGAGAATATGGACAAAATAGAATTGGTGAATAGTGGACTACCCCTACGAAAGCATTATGGTGAACCACAGTAAGCATGAACAAGCAGCACTTGTGGGTGGGATGACATATGCATTCTTCAGGAGCCATGGAGCTCTTGGCAGGAACAGGCAATGTTTCTGAGCAGAGAGCACTGCAGGGTGACCACAAGGAGATAGAAATGGATTCCTCTCAAACTTGGGGAAACACACACTGTCACCTGCTGACACAAGTACAACAGGGCCTGTCTAAGTGTCTTGTGTAAGTGTCCAGGCAAAATACAGATGCAATGTTAGGTTAGGTAGCCTTGTAGAGTTGCTTTAGGTGGAGGAAAGAATAGAAACTTCACAAATGTATATACTCCTGGCAGTTCTCAGCTACAATAATGAACAGGGAGGGCCATGTGAGATACGTTCACAGGATTTTTGCATAGATACTCAAATGGTAACTCTTTCAGCAAAAAGACTGTGAGCCTGGGGAGTTGGGAAATAAGCTTTTCCATGTTTGACTTGCTGACTTAAATCTTCTGTAATGGTGTTTAAGTTAAGAAACTTCTACCAAATGTCTGAACAGCATGAATGAATGATATCCCAAAAACCACAGTAAAATATCCTGTAACAAAAGGATAAGCTTCATGATTCCCATTCATATTCAGCCTTAAGTTTAGCAAAGCTAAAGAGAGATTCCCTGCAGAAGCAACACAAACATGCACACACACAGTTACTACCAGAAAATCTGTAGTTCTATACTTCTGTCAAAATAAAATACAGTGTTCTTTGAAGAAAAAGCATTTAGTTTCTGGGTTGGTTTTTTTTTCTGGTTATATTTAATAAGCTCTTGCATCACACTTAGTGAAAAGCCTGTCATGATACAGAGTTGTCATACTCAAGAAGGGAGAGTAAAAAGCTGTAAATTCATATTTTTGTATGTTTGTACTTACTGCATTTCCCTCAGACTTGAAAATGGGACTGGTATGTTCTGACCTCTAATTTACAGCTTGGGCACTGCAAATATTTCTGTATTGTGCCCAAAATCAAGCATTTTCTCTGAACTGACTTTGTTAAGGTCACTAAAATTGATCATAAGCTACTTGAAAATATACTTGTAAGACAGACAAAAAAGAATATTTTGGAATTAAGCAACTACAGATAGTCTAGTAAATGCAATAAGGACTTTAATTTGCATCTATAATATTTTAAATGCAGAATATTGTGGAAGTCTAGCTTGACGTTATTACAGTGTTAGTTTGACTTCTAATGTGCTTTAGATAGAGTAATGAAGAAAGTAGTAACCATGTATGTTTAAAAACTGGATTCAGTTTCTCCTCAGGCTTATGCATTCCTTCCCAATTATTTATTTTTATTAGACTTTAGCCTCTCACTTTCTGAGGCTAGAGAAGACTATGCAGGGATGAAGAAAAGTAAAGGCAGTTAGTTTTGCAAAAACTGCCATATCTGTACTTTAACTTACTTTTTCTGGTGAGGCAGAGATGTAAAGAAGGTTCTGGAAGTCCTAAGGCAAACTTCAGGAGATTCTTCAATGTTGTTGATGTGCCAGAAAGTACCTATGAACATTTCTCAAAGTGCAGCCTTTGTAAGCTTTGGAATAAGGATACTTCAACATCTGGGGCTAAAGAGGAAGGTGGAAGTGGGTTTGTTCTAGTTAGTGGAGCAAAAATCTTGAGTGTAATTCTGTATTCAGGCAGCCATGGAGGACTGAAGGATCCCAGTCCTTCTCACGTTGTGCCCTGCAGTTAAAAATGAAGCTCCAGTAGTTGATCTTGGTGTTGGGTTGGTTTTGAGGATATTTTTTGGCTTCAGCTGATGGTAATAACACTGAAATAAATGTAGAGTTTTCTGTGTTTGAGATCAGCAGATGCATCCTGAGTTACTCCAGTTGAGATCTCTTTATTGAGCTTCATGAGGGGTTAGTGGGAGCAGTCCTCAATTCAGCAGTAAATGGATGAATGTAATGCCACTGGGGGTACTAAGGACAGAGGAATCAAAGATTTTGAGTTACTGTGCATGAAGGCTCTCAAACCATGTGTGTAACCGTTAGGAAAGTATTTTACAAGTTAATAAGTACTTCTGTGCTTTCCTGTTCCCATCTCTTTCTGTGTAGCTTCTTAATCTAAGGGAATATCTGAGTGCCTTTTCGAAACTTAATTAAAAATAAACCTTCTTTTTGGATTTTCTTTTTCCTCATCGTAGCAGTCCTCTACGTGCTGCTTTAACATTGTTCTGTGAAAGCAGTGTAATCTTTGACATTTCTTCCACTAACCATTGTCTTGGCAAGATCTGTTGTGTTTCCTTTCCTCACTGAAAGCTGCCCTTTCCTCTCTGGCCCTGTCAGTGACCTTCCCGTTAAAGCTTCACATGCCTTGCACTGCTCATGGTAGCCTTCTGCTTTCTGACCTTGCTGCTTTCTACTTCATCCAAAAATACACAGTGATCACCTTTGGTTTTGCCCTGTGACCAGCTTATTTCTCCTTTCTATAATGGTCCACTAGCTTCCTGCCTTCTGCTTCATCACTTTAAATTTTATACCAACTCTATGATGCTCTGTTTCCTCTTCATGTCCCTTTTCTCTGTCCTAAGGAGTCAGAAGGTAGACAGGGTTTCTTCAGTATCTCCAGATAACCTGAAAGCTTAATGGATTTTTCAGATCTTTTGTAATTTAAGCTACATTTAAGACTGGCTGTATTATTATTTTGCTGTGTCATAAGTAGATTTTTAAATATAAAATATTTAATAGCCATCTTTTTTTTTTCTGGGGTTTTTTTGGTGTCTAGATTTAGCTGGGACAGGGAGACATTGAGAGTTTAGCAATAGTATTTGCAGTTCTGTTCGTAATCCAGCAGACGTTGAGCGGAGAACTTGCTTTGAAGGGCTTTTGCCTGCCTGTGAAGAAAAACTTGGTCTTTTTTATGCAGAACTGGAGTGAAGATGAGGCAGCTGCAGTGAGGGAAATTCGTTGGAGGGATGGTCTTTGCCTGTTGCAGAAACTTAAAAGAAGTCTTTGCTTGCATTTGAAAAGTGGTATCACATGGATTTGCTTCCCAGTTACATTATGTGGGCAGTGTGGAAGCTATTCTGTGTCCAAATGAACATTATTGCTTGAGGGAAACAAATCCTTGACATGTATATGCAGAAGCCTTGCATTTAATGAATGGTGTCTGTTACAGGTGACGCAAGAGGAAGGTCAGCAGCTAGCACGGCAACTCAAAGTAACATACATGGAAGCCTCAGCAAAAATCAGACTGAATGTAGACCAAGCTTTTCATGAACTTGTCAGAGTTATAAGGTATGCTAACTTGAGACCAGGTAATTGATGTCCATACATTAATGGATAGCTACAGCTAATGTTTTGAAATGTAGTGGGAAATCACTGAGAAAATTCTGCCTGCTGTTTCCTGTGAACTTTGATCAATGCTCTCTATTAGAAAGTGTTCCTGTGTGTTAGGGAAAATGTTTATGTGAATGTAGTATGTATTTGAAAGGTATTTTCTTCACCTTAATCTCTCAGATTTTATTGATCACCCAGTTTGTAAGCCTGATAAACTAAATTTGAGATTAGTCTTCTGTAAAAAATGGTGTTTCTTGTTTGGGGGGGGGAAAAAAAAGCAAATCTCAAAAAGCTGTGATTCAATCAACAGTTTGAGTGTCAAAAGAAAGTCCATCCTCCATAACAGTATAAACCCCATAACTTTAAATACAATATTTATTCTTATTTAACTGAAAATGATTCTCTGGATTTAACTTGAAATATCTATTTCAGGAAGTTTCAAGAACAAGAGTGTCCTCCTTCACCAGAGCCAACACGGAAAGAAAAAGACAAGAAAGGCTGCCATTGTGTTATTTTCTGAGAATCCCAAGAACCAAGCTGTCAACTGCCAGATTATTTTTTATTGTCCATCATTTTACATCACTTCTGGTATTGGTCTAGCCTTACATGTGCATGTCCTAAAAGTGGTCACCAGAATAGCCTTAGTCCAAGAAGCTGGCAGAATAGTTCTTGAAGAAGACTCGGTCATCCTGGGGCAGACTTCAAAGCAAAACACTAAGGCTGCTTCTTTAATACCACAGTTCCTTCCTCCTCTCCCTTAAGAGCTTGCACCTTGTGGAGTTTTATTCGCAAAGGAGATGAAACAAAACCGTGTAGGACAAGGTGTTGAAGTCACGCATAAGTTGTCTCTTGTGAATTAATTTATTTTTACTTCTGACATTTCATTAGCTATTACAAAGACCTATATTGAAGTATAGAGAATACTTTTTAAAAAAGGGGTGGATTGGCTTTTTTTGCCCACAGTTAAATTAGACTTGAGTATTCAGCTAGCCTTAAGAAACCTACACTGAATTTCATTGTCAGCAAAAATTTTCATCTCTCACTTATGCTGCAGTTTTATTTCAGTGGCCAAAACAGTCTACTGTATTTATTTTATGAATCCAGAACAGCTACAGGATGATTACTACTACTATTAGGATATGGCCAAATACCTGAGCTCATTCTGGATTGAGGCATTTCAGCTTATTAAGAAATTTCACATCATTTGTTTGGAAACAAATTGTGTCTTCCTTTGTATTTTTGGGTAAGGGATTAAGGAAAACTAAAATTGTAGCTGTTTTTGTTTCATGTGATATAAAAATGAATTTGATCTTTCCATTGTCAGAGATGATTAAATGTTTTTGCTATATACTTTTATACATTATTTTCTTATCAAACTAGTTAACAAGTATTTTTATATGTTTGTAAGCAAATATGCTTTCACAGCATAACTTGTGTATATGTAAAGATGAGTATTTAATTCTCACAGTTCACTTTTAACTGACAAAATGTGGGATTTGCCAAACTGTGGTAAACTTCTCCTTACTCTTCGGTTATACCCAAGAATGGCCAAATTATGTGCCTGCCCAACACACCCATAGAGTAAAATCTAGTGTTGTGTTTTAATGAATTTCAGTATCCCCTACTAAAGACTATTATGTGAATTATTAAACTGTAAGACTTTTAACTGATTGTTTAGTTAAACTGTGGATGGTTGTTTAATTTTGAGTTCTGTGGATTGTGTTTAAACAATTCAAGAGTATGGTCCCTGATATTGAAATACTGAGTGGTATTGCACAGTTGTCACCTTACTGAATGTGTCCAACAGTTCTCTGAAACTTGATTATTAAGCAGACCCTTGTATAACTTCAGGTGCTAGAATTAAAGATGATCTAACCATTATAAGGGGGTAAGCACACTGCCTCTTTCTGACTCTTCTCCAAAACATGAATTTTTTTGGGGTGGGGGGAAGAAGGGCGTGATGGCACCTGCTTAGGAGATATATATGCACATCTGCACAACCTTTCTTCAAGCTTGGAAGTAAAGAAAGCCTACTTCAATTTAAATCATGACAGATGATAAAAGCTGATGTTTGTTTTGACTTGGAGTACATAGTCAGTGGTCCCGTCAGCAACTGTGTTGCTGTGCTCACAGTCAGGTGCTGTGGCATAAATCTGTAAACATCTGCTGAGAAAACAGTGCTTAAACAAGTTCAGTTACCTGTAGAGCAGCAAAGTGTTAAACCTAGAATTAAGGTTAGTGCTGTGCATAGCAGAGAAATTTAATTATTTCGTGTGTTATTTAGATTAGCTTGTGTAATGCTGTTTTTAAAGCATGGATAGCTTTCCCCTTCCCCTTTAAATAAAGGTATTGGTTGTTGAAGGGCTACTTACGAACAATGTGTAGAAGATTCAAGCGAGAAGTTACAGTGGAAGTACATTTGGGAGATGGATTACATTTTTCAAGTCGAATGTAAGAAGTTACAGCCTGTAGCAAACACCACGTGTTTTCTTAAATATGCAAAGCTCTCTAGAGTGAAGTCACTGCATATGTGGCATTAGAATGAGTTAAGACAACAAATTGCAGCCATGTGTGTTGAGGCTGAATTTCTGAGGTGCGAATACCTTAAAGTCTCATAATTTATTTTTTTTCCCCTTTTTTAAACCTTTCACTCATGATAGGTTGGTTTTAAAATAGTAGACTGTGATATGGATAGGTGTTTTAATACGTAATTCATAAAGAAGGTGGAGAGCACCACACCCTTGCATTTCCTCATGGGGAAAGCTGAACAGCTTCAAGGTGGTTGATGCTAACCAACCTACTCCTATCTGATAAGCCACATGGTAAACTGTATAAGCAAGTTAAATAGAAGTGGGACCACCAGCTGCTGCTGTGGAAGTCAGCTTTATGTTTATTAACTAAGTATATTCCTGTGCACGTGTTTTGGGACTTCTGAAGCTAATGTACAGGGAAATCTTTATGTAATGTTATGGTCTCTTTTTGAGAGTGGTTTGTATATGGCACTTCAAAGAACTGTTAGATGCAGCTATTTTGATCCTACTCTTCAGACTTGAAGTTGGTATTTAGAAAAGTAATACCACTTTTTGGCCAGTAATAGTGATCGAGGGGTTCCTGAGTTCCAAACAGTTTGAGGTATTTCAATGATTTGCTTTTCCAGTTGTTGTACCTGAAGGTAATGGTGAAAGATGGCATTTCTGTGCCTAGCATGGAGCTTGCAAAGCGCAAGAGGGACCTTGCTTAAAGATCTGTGGCTGATGTTTGTAGTTACTTCAGTTCAAGGCCACATTCTGAATCATTTAAATGCACACTTGAGGAATTTGGGGTGCTTAAAATGTATCCCAAAAATGACCATCCACTTCTCCTAGAGCGGAGAAGGAGGGTCTGGACCTTTGTTTCAAAGCACAGAATAACTCTTTTTCTTTCTGGAATCTCGCACTGCTGAGCTTGCTGCTCTGCCAGATGAGGAGGATTGACTTGCCTGTAGGCAAAAGCCTTTTTCTGTAATTGGTGATGTTTTATGGATGGTCCAGAACTGGGGAAGAATTACTTCCACGTAAGTACACTGTAGTTCCTTATGCCTGCTCTGACTGATGTATTTGCTTTCTCTGACCTAGTGACTCTTCTGCATCACTATGCATGCTAACTTGTACAGGTAAAGAGGAGAATTTCCAGAAGTGTTACATTACTTCCTCTAAAACTGCTCTTTTGTGGCATGGCCTGTTCAGGGGCAGTAGAGCCACTGATACTGATGATAGTTATAAATTGACCTTGACTGTGCAGCAAAGAGGTAAATCAAAAGTAGGACTAGTTGCTTAGTCTGTTTCCAGCCTGTTGCACCGAGTATCTGCCCGAACTGTGCATCTACAACTGGTCAGCCCTGCTGCTGCAGATTAAAACTAACCTGGTGTGATGACACTGCAGAGCTGTGTAGGCATACGAGGTGGGTGATCTTCCTGTCACAGTTGTTTTCCTTCCATTTTTCTAATGGTGTAAGTTTGTGGTGTCTCACAGCACACAGGACATGGTGCGGTGCACCCTGGCAGTGCCTGCCCTCTTCCTGCAGAAGAAGGAAGGCTCCTCCACCCCTCCCTCATTGCCCTTGCTAGTGGTGGTGGCCCTGGAGAAGTGCTCGTGCTCAGGCTGTCGGGCAAGAGGCGATCAGATAAAGGCTCTAACTCTAGGTGGCTAGCCCGGTGTAGGAGCGTGTAAGGAATGAATGTAATGAGCTGTTGTGAAAGGGTTAATAAAGCAAAATATATTTAGACTGCGTTAACACCCACTGATGCCAAGGAAAACTCTGACTTTATGCGTGGCCTTGTGGTTAGTCATTGCTGATGAAGTTCAAGTCTGGATTCACACAAGAATACTAGCTAAGGCTCTTCTGACATCAGTTTATGTGACAAGATTTCACCCGTGGCATAGCTGTAGCTGTCGTTGACTGGCCTTGCCACATTATCTTGTTACTAAGCTTTAAGGAGCTTATTCCAAATAGAAGATTCTTGAAGTCAGTCACCACAAGTCAAGCACTGCCAGAAATTATCTGCGCTTATTATTTAGAAGTGCGTTGCCTAGGAAAGCTCAGGAATCTGCTAAACAGGGAATGCATTTGTTCGCTTAATTTAGGCACAGATTTTGGAAGTTGATTGCTCTCATGTACCCCAAACCATGCTTAAACACTCAAATTGAATTTAGAAAAACGCTCAAGCTGGAAATATGGGGCCACTGGCGTTTTTCCTGTGTTATTCAGCTAACCCATTGCAGAGCAGCAGTCTGCCAAAACTTGAAGGCTTGAAGTTGTTTAGATGGGCTCTTCCTCAGAGCATCCCGAATGGTAAAAGCAGTGCTTGCCCCTTTGTAACTACAGCTTTTTCTGCTGTGATTACCCGGTTCTGTTGGAAAGATAAGTTAAATTTGCAGGCCTGAAGCAGGTTCTGAGTTTTAACAGGAGCTGAGGAGAGGTATGTTCAAGGTCTTAATCCCTGTGTTGTGTGGCATGTGTTGTAAGGATAGAGAACTTGCCAATGTTCTTGATATTCAGATATTCTCATAGATATTCAGATACTCTCATAGAGCTCTGACCATGAAAACACTTGCATGGAACATGTTGGGTGCAGAAACAAAGATGTGTAGGACTGACTTAGTAGCCTTCAGCTGGGAAGATGAAGAGTTTTAAATGAGAAGCAGCAGATGCGGAACAGGCAATGGATTAAACTACAAGGAGAGCATAATACCTAGAGACATGATGAATATGTTCTATGTTTGTTTTATGCTTGCTGTACTAGACTTCTAAGTCTTGCGTTTGGAAGCATTTGAGAGACTTGTGGGTTAAATATAAAGGGCAGACGATGTCCCCCACCAAAGCCAAATTGCATTAGCACTTGTAATACAATTAATGTTCCTAGCCAGCCAGCCAGCAAGTAGTATGCAGAACTAAAGGCATCATCTTGCTGCTGGAAAGCAAGTCGTAATCTGGATACTGTGAGCTGTATTAAGACCCACAGTATTTGGTACTCAGTAACTTGTAGTGACACTGGCACTTTATAAATTACTACATTTTTGAAAAATGTTTCTGACATGGCAGTATTGCAGAGAGGGAGAAGTTACCGTAGCAGGGTACAGGCACCAAAAGGCAAGTAGGGGCAGTGATAAAACTTCTTAGTTCTTTGTCTCTTAGTCCTCATCACGAGTTAACTTGTACTAGAGACAGTTTTCATTTCATCCAGTTCCATCCCCTGCCACGGGCAGGGACACCTTCCACTAGAGCAGGTTGCTCCAAGCCCCTGTGTCCAACCTGCCCTTGAACACTGCCAGGGATGGGGCAGCCACAGCTTCTCCGGGCAACCTGTGCCAGTGTCTCAACACGCTCATAGGAATGAATTTATTCATAGTTTTTCGTCTAAATCTCCCCTCTGTCAGTTTAAAGCCATTCCCCCTTGTCCTATCTCTAAATGCTCTTGTAAAAGTCCTCCATATCTCCTGTAGGCCCCCTTTAGGTACTGGAAGACTGTTACAAGGTCTGCCCAGAGCCTTCTCTTCTCCAGGTGTTTCACTTGAACTGGGCTGCTGAAGAGCTATAGCACAGTACAAATACTCATCTGAATGCATCTCGTGTTTCTTATGAGAAATCTAAAAGAATAAACTTACTTTGGTAATATGAATAGCATATATGCTTTAAAAAGTATTCTGTGAAGTAGTGTTTGAGACCTGTCTGGGACTGCATATCCAGGGCCCTATGTAAACATAACACAGATTTGTCCTCGCTGTGAAAAGCTGTGATCTGAATAGGTAAGACAAGCACTTCTATGGATGAAAGGTCTCCTAGGAATAAATGGTGTATTATTTTGTTGTTGTGATTGTTTATAAAGGAGTGGACTTGTGTAGGGGATCCACCTCCAAGCAAAGGGAAAAAGGATTAAATACCCAGAAGTAAAAGCCATGTGGAATGAAGTGGCGGTGAAGGCGTAAGGAGGGGAGAATGGCTAAAGAAAACTGCTAACTATGGCCATGAAAGGTTCAACCGAAGCTGTAGCAGCTGCTACAACCACTAGCTGCTGGCCTAGTAAATGTGAATTGCACAGGGAGCTATTTATTGACAACCACGAGATGTCACTGTTGGCAGGCATATACCTGAGCAGATACAGGGCTGTTGCTTTTGCCAAGATCCCTGCAGAGTTCAAGTTCTTACTTTTACAAGCAGGGTAGGGATGAAGGACAAGAACCATAACAAAGCCGTTGATCTATAACTAAACAGGGCCATGTGCTGGTGCTATTTCAGAGTATTTTGTTCTGTGAACCCTGTAAAATCCGGGTAGTGGCGAGGGAAAAAACAATGATTTATAAATAGTAGTTCTGAAGAAATTCATGTGGAAAGCAGGACGGATGCTTGCAGTCTAAGCCATTAGTTGCATATTAATTAAAATACTGTACAAATCCTTAATTTCTTTATGGTTTGCCAAACTTTCATAGTCACCAGCTGTGTCAGGAGTACAGGAGACGAAACAAAATGAGAAATATTTGTATATCATTAGCAACATGTACAATTTGCAGTCGGAAAGTTATGTATAAACACTTTGTGTTCAGCTAAATAGTGCATCTAAATGAGGGTTGCTGTTAGCATGAGAAAAATGTCCCTCTCGTCTAGGCACCAGGCCTGGCATTTCCCCGAGGAGCCAGGAAACCTCTCGGACATGGTGCTGACCTTTGAAACTGAAACAACATTCTAATGCTTCTCTCCTTCCTGCAGCAACTTTCAGGCAACACCTCATGTGTCTTTTAAACTGTAGAAGTTCACGTGTTCTCTGGTGTTTCTCCTGCCAGCTGTAAAACCTGCCTGTCCTTCACTGCCTCTTGGAAGAATGTCGTATTCCTGAACTGCTGGCTTCCTGTCTCGCCGTAAATGGCTTTTTGTCCTATTTCTTTCCTCATTCTGTGTCTTGATCTGACTTTTGTTACGTGCAAGTGTAGAGTGCCACCCTGGCAATGTGCACTGACACTTCTATTTACGTGGTCAACCCTCTCATTCAAAAGATTGACTTTTGGTCGTTCTGAGGGCTGCATTTTCAAGGTTTGGTGAAGTACCATGTGCTTGCTGTAACCTTTCTGTCCCCCCCAGCACTGCTTTTAAAATACCCATTCAGCCATTGGTATTTCTGGGAAGTGAGAGGGAGAACACCTTGTGAACTCTGAATATTTTGGTACCTTTTTTTGTCTTGTAGGTTCCTAATGAGCAAGTTGCACAGTGAAGTTGCTCACCTTTCTACGCCAGTTGCCTTTTGGAACTAGTTGTCTTAACCTCTTGATCTTTTTGGTAACTAGGCAGCGAGACCTCTCTTGTTTATCTTTCTCTTGAACAACCAGCTTGAGATGATTAAAATCCTCATTACAATAGCCACCTTCATGATGCTGTCAACATTTGCCAGGGTCTAATGCCACGTTTTGTTGGATTTGTAAGGTGTCTGGGAAGGCATCTGTTACTGCCAGGCCCTAAGACCTGGGCTTCACCGTTGCTTCCAGAAGCTGCTCCGTGATGATTTCTTCCCACCAATATTAACTCTAATGCCTTTGGAGCGCTCTGGATGTGCAAATAGAGAATACACTCGTGTTTCTTGCTTGTGGCACCGGAGCAATCTCTTAGCAACTACTATTCGACTTCTTCCAATTACTAGGGCTGAATCTGACTTATTCCTCTGGACTATTTCATAAATTATATGTTGCAGACAATTCTCCTCTTGGTTTTTGTCTTTCAAGAGTTGGGTACAACTTGCCAAACAAGGAAAATGGGGAACTGTTGCTGAGCGGTTTAGTGACAGGAGACACAGTTCCCAGTCTCTTTGTTGCCTCAGTCTTGACCAACAGGGTTTCTCAGGCCCGTGGGATTAGTGAAAAGGTACAATGTGTTTTAGGGGGATAATCAGGTACTTTTGTTATATTTTTGAATCTGTTGAACACTGCTTCCCACTAGAGAGAAGCTGGCTGTTCATTGGCAAGTGGTGCGTTGAGCACAGTGACAAAAGGATGGGTGGTGGTGCTCTCCTTGTCAGTGGAACACAGCTCAGGTTCAGATTGTCGAAGTGAACCATGAAACAGGTTTTGTACCTTGTGTGTGGAAGGACAAGGTGCTTTGGTCTCTACTTGTGAGCTGCTGCTTATGAACGGGAAATCAATACGTTGTGAGGCTTGCAGGTTTATTTCCAACTAACCACCTACCAAAAGTTTCTGCTACTTTAATGCCTAGACATGGGCCCTCTGAAATCAGCACCCTGCACAAGAATTATTTCAGAATGATGTTAAAGAGCTGGAAAGTGTCATTGGGGTGTACGTGTTTTCCACCATGGAATCTGTCACTTTTAGCCCCTGAGATGTGTCAGGGCTGACAGCTCCATGGAGCTGCTTTGGTGCTTTTTGTCAGCTCTTCTAAAGATGGCATTTGTTTGAGGTGTGGGGCCACCTCGTTTTTGGCTAGTGTCACTGCATGGAGGTGACAAAGCTCCTGCTTCCCAGCAGAGGAGAAAGCCTGAGGTATGTGGGTTTGTGGGCATCTGTCTGGATTTCACTGCAAAATCTCAAATTAACTGTTTGATACTTTTATGAACTTCATGTTGTGCTGCCCTAAAGTAATTCCCATTTCCCACACTATTTCAATAACATTAACTTACGTTGTGAGCTTTACATACTAATTTTTAAAGAGTAAATCAGCTAATTTGCATTTCTGCTTTCCCCCACCCTCAGATTCTAATCTAAAAAGCCTGAGCATCCCTGTTGTAATGCTCCTGGTACTGAGTTTTTTCTCTAACATGAGATACAGTAGCTTAAAAATTCCCGTATTGGAAGGCAGTTGGTGATGGTCGCTGTTATTGCACTGCTTTGAGGGCAGGGCTGCCTGACTGGCTCATTTACCCACTGTCTGTAGTAGGTACAGAAATCTGCAGGAGTTTGGGTAGTTGCTTTTGAGGACACAACCAATGGAGGCATGATCAGTTTGCTTCTGAATGCCAAAGCCGGCTGGAACTGTGGAGGACTAGCAAGGGAATGAGATGTATAGTGCAGAGCAGGGATTTAAAACACCTTTTGGCTGTAAGACCCGGTTCTGTATTGGGGCTGACATTGTCACTCCTGCAGGACCCCAGGGTTTGAAGGGTGCTCTGAACTGTTGGCATCTGACAGGATGGAGCCAGGCTGTGGTGAGAGCCTCCATCCTGCCCTTGCTAGAAACTGTTCTTTGGTCTTAACCTTGCTGTTGCTGTGGGACACCCTCTGTGCTCATTTGCTCCCCATGAGGAGCTCAGTCCCAGCAATGAGGACATTATCCGGTTTAATTATTGTGGAGAATAGCATGCACAAGGTGAGACCTGGCTGTGAGCTTGCTGGGGAGTGCTCAGCACCCGTGGGAGCTCAGCTGGTTGAGGAACAGAGCAGGGGACAGCTCAGGCAGGGCTCAGCCAAGAGCAGCGTGGCCCTTCGCCTGTGCTGTGTTACTGGTGCATTCAGCTGTTGTGTGCGTGCCCCTCGGGGCTGTCCCCTTCAGCCCAGCTGCAATGAAGCCTCTCTTCTGACGCTTCACTCCTGTTCCTTGCAGGCGATCCTTCCCTCCTGTTCCTTGCAGGCGATCCTTCCCTCCTGTTCCTTGCAGGCGATCCTTCGCTCCTGTTCCTTGCAGGCGATCCTTTGCTCCTGTTCCTTGCAGGCGATCCTTCGCTCCTGTTCCTTGCAGGCGATCCTTCACAACCCATCTCTGGCCCTGAAGTGTCTGATCTGGCTGCTGGATCTGAGCGGTGGTTTGAGGTCTTGCGTTACTCTCCTGGCTTCTTCCTGTGTCACTGCAGTTATGCATCTTTCCTCTCTGCCTTCCTGGGCCCTCCTTTGTGCCATTTCTTGCTCTCTCATCCCTGCTTTTGTCTAGTTTTTATATCTGTTGTTAGCTGGCCCATGCGAAGGAAAAGATCTACACGAGCAAAATGCTGCCTTCTTGAATAGCACGCTCCTGTACAGCCTGGCACCGTTTGACTAAGAGGCAGCAAGCAGCAGAGTGGATAGATGCGCTGTGTCAAGTTCTATGTGCCGCTTCCCAAGGAGCAGAGCTGAGAGCTGGCAACATCAGTGTCCAGAGCTGCTTTGTACCTTCTTCAACCCCAGGGAAATTCTGAATGGTCAAAACAATGTTTGTATTTCTTTTTTAGTTATTATTCATATAGATTAACAGAGCAATACTTCACTGAAGGCCACTGTAACCATCCGTCAGCACCATCTCAGGTTTGGTGTACAACATGGGGAAATTTCCCACATGTAAATTTGGGAAATTAGAAAGTATTACCAAGGTGAGTAGGGGATGAAAAGAGCTAATGAGCTACTAAGAGATTGCCTTAGCAATTAGGACTGTACAGCGGGGTGAAACCAGCATCCAGTCCTTCCAGTAATATGGTTCTTGAGGAAAGCAGTGTCTGCTAAAAATTACAGGTCAGCACCCATGCTACTATGGACTTTAGTAATCATAGTATTTTCTATAGGGTGAGCGTAGCACACATGTAGCATATATAGTAAATATGGTATTTCCTAATCACTCAAAAGGAAGAAAGAAGTTGAACTCTTGTGAGCGCAGCACCAGTTCCTTGTATTTGTGAAGAGAGGGACTGTGCAACAAGGCTGGGTTGCACAGCTGCCAGGAGGGATGACAGGATTTAAAACACTTCCTGGCAAGAGATTATAGAGGGTCGGTGTTGTCCTGTTCGTGTGCAAGACTTGGGGGCGTTGGAACGCGCAGGGTGCTGGAGTGGGACCCGGAGGCTGCAGGCAGCGTGGGTGCCTGCCGTGGTTTCTTGGTTGCTGTTGGGAAAGCTGTGCTGCTCCAGCTTCCTTTCTGTAAGATGTAAACAGCGATGCTGGCTTCTTTGCGAAGTGCTTGCAGGCTGACAAACGAGACTGTTTATTGTACTGGGAGCAGAGTAAAATGATAATGACTCTTGGAGGGAATTTCTGGAAGCTGCGTTATCCCTTGAAAGGAAGATGAAATACAGAACTATGTCAGATGCTCTTAAGGATGTAAATATCTTTTCAGACAAAATTGTTAAGCCCAACTTTTTATGAGCTTCACTTTGGCAGGGTAATATGAGGGCATGTGGAAAAACAAACGGTAGCATTCCGCCTTCCCTAGCTAGCCAGTATAAAACATCATATTATTCAAGGCACTGGCTTATTAGTGCCTGGCACAGATGTTGTGTGGCCTGGATTCCTCACTGCTTGCCCCATCGGTATGTGTTTCTCCTCGCTACAGCTAGCTGCTCTCCAGCAGCACAGATGCTTTTATGGCGTTGTCTCCTGCTGTGGTAGGACATGATGTACCTTGCAGCCTGTCTCTGCTGGTTTTGGGGATTTGTTTTGGTTTTGGCTTTCTTTTGGCCATGTAGTGTTTCTTTCACTTGCGTGTCATGCTGCTTTTAAGGCACCAAAGCCCCCTGTGAGGAGGCAGGCTCCGCAGCGCTGTTCCTGTATCTCTGCACACTCTTAGCATCTCACGTTGTTAGTGGTCAAGTACCTTGATGTGCAGGAGCAGCATGTGGTGCTGACTCGTGATTGAGGTTCTTAACTCCTAAACCTGTCCAGAACATGTGTGAAGCTTTATGAGGCTCTGATGACTTGCTTTATGGACTCGGGGGCATGCTTAAACCCCAGGGGGTTGTTGTGTTTGTGCTTAGATATAAACCCAAGTCTCTAAGCAAGGCCCAGATGTTTATTCTAGAAGCAGATACAAGGATGATGTCTGCCCAGGCGTCAGAGTTTGCAACTGATTTTTCTTGAGGCTTTCCTGTTGCTGTCCTAATATGTCTGGTTACTGAAGGAGAGTATACACGTTTTGTTCGAGTCAGCCTGGCTCTCTGGAGCTGACACACGTGCTGGGTTACAATAGTCTCCCGCTGGTATCTCATAAACGTCTCCTTGGCACTCTCCTCCAGCAACGTGCTGGAGCAACGGGTGCTCAGGAGGCCGGGTCTCCTCTGCCTGTGGCTTGGAGTCCTCTGTGCCCACTTTCTCCTCATCGGCTGGGACCGCCCGGCCACGGCGCTGAACACGGGCAGCCTTTGCTTTGTTGAGGCAGCAGGGAAGGGGCTGTCGGTGCCCGCTGCCCTGGTGCAGGTCCCCAGCACAGCACCAGTGCCTGCAGACCTGGGGGCACTGTGCCCTCCAGGGAGCAGCCCTGAGGGCTTGGAGAAATCCTCAATTGCATAAGCACTAATTAGCGCTGCAGAAGGACTGGTAATCTCATTGAGGAACTTGTCCTGGCTAGAAAACAGCCTGAGCAGCGCTGTCAGGTGCAGCTCCAGGCTCTGCCTCATAGGAAGGGAGATCCTGGAGGTTAATTCACTGACCTTGCCCGTGCAGGTGTTGGGGTTTTGGAGTAGGGAAGCAAACACGTAGCCTGCTGTGGCCAGAATCGTTCCGGCTGGACAGATGCAGAGACCTGTCTCTGCCTCTGGACTCGAGCTGGACTGTAACGAAGGGGCAGATCCTGCAGCCACAGACAGCTGATGATGGGACAGACGGGTGGTCACGAACGGGATGTTTTCCTGGAAAAATGGCTGTCTGGGGATGCCCAAAATGTAGTCTTAAATGTCAGAGTATTTCCAGAATGCTTCATCTGGAGCTGTGCTGTGTTGGGTTTTCAGCTTTCCACTGTTAACCCTGTTGGGCACCATCCGGTGACGCAGCAGGCACTTTGTCACTTGTTTGCAGCAAGGTATGTTCCAACACGGAAACGCAGGACCAGCCAGCTCGCTTCAGCGTTGCTGCCAGTTTGGTTTCTGTGGCATTTCGACAGCTCACGCCGATATTCCAGGTCAGATTTGTTTGGGTGGTAAGGTCATTTGCCACGCACTAAACTCTTGAAGAAAGGAACGGTTTCTGCTTTCTTGGTGCTCAGCGCCTGGTGTCTCTCCCAGCTGGCACTGGGATGGTCACTCTCCTGTGGTGCAGCTCCTCAGTGCTCGGAACAAAGAACTGAAATCTTATTACTGCTCCAGCATTTATATTTGCTGATAATATGAAGCTGGGAGGAGTGGCCGATGCACCAGAAGGATGTGCTGCCGTTCAGCAAGACCTGGACAGGCTGCAGAGCTGGGCAGAGAATAGCCCGATGGGGTTCAACAAAGTCAAGCGTAGTGTTCTTCGCCTGGGGAGGAGTAACCCCATGCTCTAGTACAGGCTGGGGGCTGACCTGCTGGAAAGCAGCTCCATGGAGAGGGATCTGGGGGTCCTGGTGGACAGCAGGTTGTCCATGAGCCAGCAGTGTACCTTTGTGGCCAAGGAGGCCAAGGGTATCCTGGGCTGCATTAGTTGAAGCACTGCCTGCAGGTCGAGGGAGGTGATCCTTACCCTCTGCTCAGCCCTGGTGAGGCCACTCCTGAAGCCCTGTGCCCAGGTCTGGGCTCCCCAGAACAAAAGACCAGGAGCTACTGGAGGCGGTCCAGCAGAAGGCTATGGAGAAGATTAGGGGACTGGGGCATCTCTCCTGTGAGGAAAGGCTGAGAGAGCTGGGACTGTTGATCATGGAGAAGAGCTGACTGAGAGCGGATCTTACCAATTCATACAAATACCTTAAGGGCAGGTGTCAAGAGGATGGAGCCAAACCCTTTTCAGTGGTGCTCAGTGACAGGATAAGGGGCAACGGGCAGAACAACAACTGGAAGTTCCATTTGAATACGAGGAAGACCTTTTTTGCTTTGAGGCTGGCAGAGCACTGGAACAGGCTGCCCAGAAAGGTTGTGGAGTCTCCTTCTCTGGAGACATTCAGACCCTACCTGCTCTAGGCGGCCCTGCTTTAGCAGGGGGTTGGGCTAAATAATCCCCAGAGGTCCATGCCAACCCCAAGCTTTCTGTGTGCTTCTGTGATCAGTAAATTCTAATCCAGAAGCCTACCCCCGCTGCTTCCCCCAGATTACACGTGCCTGGCTTGAGGTGTCCCGTGTCTGCAGTGGTCAGACAGAATCTGTTGGAACAGGGAGCAGACGTGGCTCATTTTGGACGTGTGTAGACATGGTGGCACATGCCTCGCAGCACTGGCAGCGGAGCAGAGCAAATGGCAAACCCATTTCTCTTTCTGACCCAATTCCAGTGTGGGTCTGATTTGTGTCTCTCCACCTTGCACGAGTGGTGGGTGCCCCAGCTTCCCAGCAAAGCCTCTTTGAAACTTTCAGGTTTGGAGGAATATTGCCAGCAATGCAAGTTGTGGGGTCAGATGGCAGAAGTGGGGCTGGAAGCCTTGCAGAAAGGCACAGCCCAGCAGGAGCTGTAGCTCCAGTTAATCACAGGCAAAGGCTTCACTGTCAAAGTCACTAGTGCTTGTTTTGAACTGGCGACAGAGGAGTTGGGAAACTCCTGAGAGGAAGAGTTGGGAGGTTTCTGCATTCAGGGAGTTCGCCACCAACAAGCAGGAAGCAGGGAGATGCTCGAGTCCCGTATTTGCTGTGAGGTTTGGCAGGGTCAGCCTGAAATCCTCACAACCCACCTGCCTCAGCATCACCTCAAGGTGATTTTCAGCTGCTCTGGAGCAGAAGATGTTGGCCTGAGTAATCCAACAGCCAAGAAAATGCTCAGGTTTCAGTTTGCCCTTTTACAATTCTCTTAGTATGAGCACAGCAGTGAGCAGATGCAGGTAGGTGGAGGAGATAGGCTGTGACTAACTCTGCTTTCCAGAGGGTTCGTTTTGTCCAAGTTACTCAATGCAGGTTATAAATGAGAAAGACGGGAACACTCTGTCTATACACGTCAACAACAGCATCTGTAACAGGAGTCAGGATGATAAACTTGCCGGGCATACACAGTTACAATAAATGAGGCTCAGGCCTGGGCATCTTAATTGCCATTTCAAGGAAACCTGGATGATGTTTTCCCCACTTGAAGGAAGTGTGGCCGAATATCACCCGTATTCATAAAAGGTTTAGTTTGGATTAAAACTGATGCATGACAAAAGCTCTTAGGCTGGTTCTGCCTATTCTGACATGAAGGTATTAAGGGTTTGGCCCATTCGCCCTCCCAGAATAAAGACTGGAAATGAAAAGATCAATGGCAAATATTCAAGAGAAAGCAGATTTAACTTGAACTAAAGGAACTGAATGGTAAGACCAGTTAGTCTCAGATGTCTGTGAATACCATTGGGCCAGAAACAGGAAGGTCTCTGTCTGTCTGCAGGTTGAAGCTCTAGGAGCTTCATCTACCTTCTGGAGCTTTAGGAGCTCTTCACTACCAGCCTCTGGAGCTTCTGCCTGAAACCACTCGTCAGATACAGTTGCTTGTGAGATGAGGAACTGGGCCTGATTAACCCAAGCCCTTTCCAGTCCTTATTTATGTATGTTTGGGATTTTTAGTCATTTCTCTGGGGAGATTTTACCCTTAGGAGCTGGGAGGGCATCAAATGTGTGATACTGGGAAGCTGATTGCAAGCAAGTCTTATAAGAGGAGATGCAAGAAATCACTGTACAGTTTGAAAGCAGACCTGTGAAAAAGCATCTTGAACACGCGGAGATGTGGTGCTAGTTCTGCTGAACACTGATTTTTCCTGAAAGGAAAAACACAAGTGAATTTTAAGGAAGGTTTGGGATTTTATGTGTATGTGTTAAAGTGATTCAGTTTGAACTACTGTTGCACAGTCTCCTGGTATTGAGTTACGAGAAAATACCAGTGAGCAAGCAAGGTGTGATTCCCACCAGCGGGCTCCTGGGAGCAGAGCAGACCCGGTGGTGCCTGCAGCTGGTGGAAGTGAGGATGCCCCTGTGAGAGACCCGCAGGTCCTCAGCACAGGCCCTGACCCTGAGCATGGCTGATCCCCCTGGGAGGAAAGCAGCAGGAGCCATGGAGCGTGGCTTGGCTCGCAGTCCTACGCCCGAGACCTGTTCTCAGAGTCATGTGAAATCAACCAGCTTGGAAAAGACCTTTAAGACCACCAAGTCCAACCATTCCCCCAGCACTGCCAAGTCCACCACTAAACCGTGTCCCCGAGGGCCTCATCTACGTGGTTTTTGAACACTTCCAGGGACGGCGATTCCACCACTGCCTGTTCCAGCTCTGAGGCCAAACTGGGGCTGCACCTTGTGCAAAACCAGTGACTGCCATGGGGTCTGCGGCGCGTTCTCGCTGTGCTCGGAGTGACCCACGGTGAGGTCTGCACAAGGAGCTGCCAGGAGCGGTGCGGCGGGATCCCAGCCGTGTGTCCCTGCGCACAGGGGGATGTGACCAGTGTCCGTCTGGAAGCCCGGGCCCTCGGCGGGGTGGGAGCGGGTGATGTCAGAGCCGGGCACCCGTATCTGTGGCAACCAGAGCACATAAATAAGTAACTGACGGCAGCCCGTGTGCCGGAGCGGGCGGCAGGCAGCGCATCTGCGCCCCAGCGCGGCCTCGCAGCGCAGCTCTTAAGCCGCTTAACGCCCTTGCTCCAGTTTATTACCTGAGCGCCTTTGTGCCTGCCGGGCGGCTGACAGCATCCTGCTGCCCGTCCCCTCGGCACGGGCTCCTGGATTCTCGCCTTCCCTCTCCCTTCATCCCTCCCTCCCTTCATCCCTCCCTGGCGCGGGCAGTGGTTCGCTCCGTGCGCCCAGGGCTCGATGTGAAGCTGCTGCCCGGCGGTGGATTTTGGGCTCGCTGTGCGAGGCCGGGGGTGTCTGCCCGCACCCCAGCGGTGCGCCCCTCCTCAGGCGGGTGTTTGATTTCCAGCCCGGGAGCCGGTGCCTGCGGAAGGCGAGCGATGCTGGAAGTGCCGTAGCCGAGCTGGAGATGGATGGTGTCAGCAGCAACAGGACCATGTCTTACAGCAGATGGAGTTACAACAGGTATCGTCTATCTTGCTTTGGTTTGTTGGGTTTGAGGGGTTTATTTTGTCTTCCTTCCTGCTATTGTAAAACTGGCAAGCTGTTTATATAAACTGAGATGGAGAGCCCTCTTCAGGGAAGCATAAACCTTTACTAGCGTTGCCTTTACAGTCCAAAAGGCACTTGAGGCACTCCAGCTTCTCAGTGACTCGAGCACTGGCGCTTGCTGTTGTTTCGCAGGCGTTTGCCTGGAAAGCAGAGGGGCAGCTTCACCCAGGGGTGGTGAACGGGGGGTTCAGCACAGAGGTTTCCCAGGCTTTCTCCTCCAAGCAGGGCAACTGAGATGCAGTGATTGCCTGAGCAGTCACCAAGACTTCCGAAAGGGTATCTCTGGTAACTACTGCTCAAAGCCAGCACCTGGATGTTTTCTACAAATGTAAACTAAAGCTTTGAATAGGAAGGGGCCAGAGAGCCAGGATGTGGCTCAAGAATGACACATTCAAGCAAAAGCTGTGAGGAATGCTATGTACAGCCCAGGTACCACAGAGCTGAGGCGACTGGATTAGGTGTCTCACTGAGACAGCTGAAATAGTCACACCGTGTTTTGTAGCAATCATGCTGGTTTTCCTCTTCTGGGGAATGGAAAATTATTGCAGCATTAGTCCTGCTTTTATGTGATTCACAGTTGTGACTGACAGGTTCTTTCAGCCTGGATGAAAAAAAGGGTATAAACTTCATACTTTCTCTTTTTCACTTTTCATCTGTGTTACTGTTAACACCTGTAATGGGGCCAGATGCGAAGCAGTATTAGCATCTCACTGAATCACTGCCGCAAACCACCACAGCATTCTGAAGAAATAACCTTTGGAAGTGGTTTCCAGTGCTTAAACATATATTTGGTGTCGCCCACATTCCCTGGGTACGTGGGCTTGTGTGGTTTATATGTGGATCTAGATACTGTCACTCATTTTCAGTACATTCATACTGCCTCAGCAGAAAATATATACAGATGCATGCAGTGGTGGCAATGAGAACGGTGTCTTCTCTAAGTAAAATGTGTATGTGTTTATGTATAAAAAGCTGACTTATACAACAAGCTGTGCTTTTATGCACATATTCTCCCACACAGAGGATGCTTTCTGTCTGATGTCACGTCCTCAGAAACAGCAGCATTGAGATCCCGTAGAGCTCAGGTCTGTCCCACACAGCCCAAGTTTGCAGCAGTTTGCATATCCTAACCCTATAGTGAACGATCCAGAAATTTCACCAGAACTCTTCTTGGATCCTTTCTCCCAGTGCTGTTGCATTTTGATTTAACCTTATGTATGGCTGGCAATCTAATTCTCCATTTTCAGTCTTCCTTACCACGACAGAGAAGTCACTGATTGCTGTTGATTAACTGTGCATCCTGGAGATACGCTGTGCTTGTGTCTCTACCCTGCTCGGCTTTTGTGCTGTAGCTGGGTGCAGAAATGCAGGATTTTAGTGCCTAAGCAGGTATTTTGGTGGCCAGTTTCCAGATTCTGAAATTTTTCCTAGTAGGCCCAAGCCCCATGCACTGATGCCTGTGCACTACATGTATTTTACAGTGCTGGGAGGCTGAGCAGTGAGTAGCTATAAAAAATGGTGCAGAGTTGTTCTCGCTCCCTGAGCCTGTCTTCACACACTCCTCTTGTGCCCAGCCAGGCCTATGACAGGAGAAGGAGCTAACTCTTGTATCCAAACCCCCCATGGCTGCCCTTTGCATCTGGACCATGTTCATTCTCCCATCTTTGGTCTTACTGAGCAATGACAGAAGAAAGATTTGGGGGAGCTTTCTGCCAGGGAGAGAAGGATGACGGTAAGTACTTGTTTTGAGCATCTTTGAGCATCTGTGGTGTGTGCCAAAGCCCGGCGACTCCTCCAGCACGGCGCAAGATCCCTTTTGGACCCACAGGCTCATATGAAACACTCGTGAGCTGAGAGCCTCCTGTGACTACTTAAGTGACCATTGGGGCTCGGATGGGTACATGAAGATATTGCAAGATTTCATGGAAGTTACATTCCAGTGGAGTGGGCTGTAGGGGCTTTGCTAGTCGAGCTAAATAACATAATTTTCTCCTTCCTCAAGGGACACTTGAAACGTTGGGCAAGAAACGCTGTTGCTTGTAAAGCAGGGTTAATGATGCTCATCTCGTCTACATGAGTTCTGTCAAACCAAGTGGTAATGCTTGGGTTGTTTTATCTCAACAGTGGCCACAAACCATCACACCTGCTCTTGGGGTAGCTGCTCTGTGGCAGAATCTTTCAGCCCAGGGTTCCTCCAACACCAGTTGGCAGCAAAAAGAGCATAACTGATATGCTTTTGTTGAGTAAAGCTGTAAGATTCACAGTTCTCAGCTCTGATACTCGTTACTGTGTGACAGGCAGAAGTCACTGTGATTTTTTTGCTTCTCCCACCCTGTATTTCCCTGGAGGTGGTAGGGGTGCAGAATAAACCTGTCTGCACTGCACACACACATGGGGCAGGCACCCCGAACAGCCAAGGTCTGTGCAAAAGCCAGTGAATACTCCTACAGGTGCAGAGCCAGGTTTCTCCTCTTGGTGTTGGCCTCCATGAATCAGCACTGCAGTTGTAGAGGGACAGGGCCGACGGAGAACAGGTTTTTGACGTAAGTCTGAAGAGCCATTCTCATGAGTTGGGCCACCCGAGTCCTTCGTAACACTTCCAGCAGCTGAAGACCAGATGGACAGAAAACTAATACAACAATGCCACCCAAGTTTTACCACTGAAGTCAAGGCGGTGCTCGTGAAGGCTTGAGGGAGCTCTGACACCATGGACGTGGTTGGATGCAAGCTCTGGGAAGGCACAGCTTAGGGAAGCGTGCGGAATTCAGCCAGCCTGCGGGCGCAGCAGGCGGTTTGGAATCACACAGTCACACGCTGCAGCCTGGGAGCCCGTGGCACACACTTGTAAAACTGTGCAAGGCAGCAGTGGACTTTCAGGTGTCGGCACAGCTTCTATGGGGAGGGTCACAGCTGAATGCCAGCCCAAGAAGGGTTTTCTGCAGGAGCAGGAGAAGGTTTTGCAGCAGAAGGGATGGGTAACCTGCAGATTATACCCGTGCATGAACAAAGGTGTTAGTGTTGCTTTGTGTTTGTTTGTTTAAACAAACAAAATGCAACAAAAGCCAACTGTGGAGAAAGTTGCTTCCCTCCTTCCTCTCATTTCTTCCTGAGACCAATATATCCACAGTTTTTCTTCCCTCCCTTCTTTGCTTAATTTCCATACTTATATTCTAGTTTTTTTCTGGAGTGCTTCAGTGCAGCAGTTCGTGTGTGA
This sequence comes from Nestor notabilis, assembly GCF_000696875.1. Classification (NCBI taxonomy): domain Eukaryota; kingdom Metazoa; phylum Chordata; class Aves; order Psittaciformes; family Psittacidae; genus Nestor; species Nestor notabilis. The sequence continues at coordinate 61,828 of NW_009928797.1, forward strand.
CCATGTTGTGATTAAAGAAGTTTTAGCTGCTAGCATTTGGAAGTATATTTTGGGGAACTTGCTCTCAGGTTGTTTCTAACTGCTGGAGACAGATGAAAAGTTTTCTATTGATCCATACCTTTGGTCTGTTCTGGATGTCAGTGTTGCCTTGTGGCTTCCTTTTGAAGCTGCTATTTCTATTTTGCCTTTTTTATCCTGTGTTGAAGAGCTGTGACAGTGTATTTGGGTCATAGTTTTGTAGAGTTTCGATCTTAGACCTCATTTTTGAAGGCTTTTAAACTCCTCTACCTTGATCTTTTCTGGGACATGCTACCCTCAATTCATAAAAAGGGTCTGTTCTCCAAACCTCATCCAAAAGGGCTTTCTTATGGAATCTCTAATTTCTTTTTTCTTCTCTTCTTTAAAGCAGCAGATATGAAATACCAAAGTGTGTGCACTTCTTACCTTTTCTAGACTTACTGCAGTGAGTGCGCTTTGACTATACGGAAGAGCAGCTCCTCTCTCTGTTCGCAGCAGAGCCATCCCAAACCTTGTGTGCTGATCTGCCCCCCAGGAGATGGACAGCAGTGATGCCCTGAACCTCTGCTGGTTGTGGTTACTGGGTGTGCTCTTAAGGGAAAGTGTAGCACATTGAGGAAGCAGGTTGAGGAGGGGGTCCCTCAGTCACTACCACTCTTCTTTCCTCTGCCATCTTGTCCCCTTAGGTGTTTCCTCCTCAAGTAGGTATCTTTGTAGCTGTAGTCACTGGACAAAGCGCCTGTGGGGACAAGAAGTGGAAATCTTTCTATGGGACAAAAGGAGGGGTGGAATCAGCCAACCCTCAAGTGAAGCCAGAATAAAATGTTCATGTAACAGATAACTGATGAGGATTTATGTATTTGTGTGTATTTAGTTCGCTGGGAATCTGTTCTTCATTTTTCTTTCATAATAAAGTGTCGCAGCATTGATTACACAGGAGAATGTAGAGTTTGTGAGCAATGCTTCCTTCCTCGAGTCAAGACAGCAGACATGTGCATCCTCCCGTGCTCAGGAGGAATGTTTTGCGTTGGTTGGCAGCACATCCTTGGAGTGTGTGAATTCTCCAGAGACTGTGTGGTAGCTTGTGACAGCCTGGCAGAGGGGTGTGGGAGAGGGAACTTCAGCTCCCACTTCACTGAACAAATAATTTTAAAGCTTCTCAAACAGAGGTAGGCTGAGAAGCTGTGTTAAACCTGCGTGGCTCATGTACAGCATTGCAATCCTAGCAAACATAAGAATTGGTTTTGGAGCAGTAAGTATCATGGCCAGCAGCTCAGCAATGGGAGCAAAGGGTAAGGGGAAACCAATATTACAGCTGAGCTTCAGTTTATCCATAGTATGTAACATGTTGATGAAGAATTTACAGTAAGAATGAAACAATCACTTAAGAGACTTGGCTTAGGTTGGAAACTGCCACGTGTGCCGTCAGTCATTTCATTCTCTAGCTATGTAGAAGAGCAGGCTGGCCCATAGCAATCGATGGGCCTCACCGGTGTGTAAAACTTGGCACTCCATCTGAAGATTCCAGGGGGCCTGCTCACTGGGATGGTAGCATGAGACTGTGCTCTCTATTGAGAGTTGGACTGTGACCCCTGAAATCCACATCAACAAATCTCAAAAAGACAATTCCTCTGTTTAGTGGCTGCCTTCACATCAGCCTTAGATTTTCTTCACGTCTCAGTGCAATTTAGCTCTGGGTATTCCTGGTTTGGACTCAGTACCAGTGATATAACTTCTCTCAAATACCAGTGAAAGGAAGTGGAGTACTTCGGTATACGGCTTACAATTGTTCTGGGTTCAGCTGTAACATTTTTTCTCCTTCCTAGTAGCTGGTGCAGTGCTGTGTTTGTGACTTTCAGCCTGGGAACAACGCTGATAACCCCGATGCTTT
>NW_009928797.1:64095-76915 GCF_000696875.1 Nestor notabilis
GGGAGGGGGGGGAGGAAGAAAAGGGGGAGTGAGCGAGCGGCTGCGTGGTTCCAAGTTACCGGCTGGGCTTAAACCATGACAACAATACATAATACAGACCTGCTTCTGTGCATTGCATCTGCCCTGGGGTAGGGGCTGTGGAAGTGAAATGCAGAATAGATGCTGTTGCCATCTACTTTACCCCATACATATTTAGCTATAATTCAGTATCAAGATAGTAATCTCTTTTTTTGGGGGGGAGGGGAGCCTAGTACGAATTGTTAAGTTGAAGCTAGTTTTAAAAGGCATGTTAATAAAGCTGCAAATTTTTCTTTGTGAAGATGTGGGGTGATCAGTGTAGTCTCTAAATATGAAGAGTGAAGGGCAATATAGCAAATTATCTCAGCATTATGTTGATAGTATTCTTTATTCATGGTCATAGAGCTCATTAGCAAATTCCCAGTAACAAATTTTGTGACAAGACTTCTGTTAGAAGAAGATGGATAGAAAAATAGAAACAAAATATACATATCTTTTGTGAGTATATGTGTAGACATCTCTAAAAGTCCCAAGGCCTCTGTAAAGCTTTGTGCTTACTTCCTGCATTCAGGGTTTCTCTTGAGTCATAAAGATAACTCAAGCATTAGAAGGGGCAATAGGAAACCAGCATAAATGGTCATAAAGAGAATGCCATGTGACATACCATAAGAAATGCTGCTCTGATATCTCTTATTAGCATTTTCTCTGTCCTTGTCCTTTGGTCTTATTGCATGCTCTGTGTGAATGCCTTTCTTTACCATGTCTAAAATACACGCTAAGTGCCTCATCTTCGGCACTAGGGCACAAAACTGACAGTTTCTGTGCCTGGGTATGCACACCCTGCAAGGAAGACTGAACATCTCAGCTACGAGCTATCAGATACTCTTTGTGTTCTTGCTGCACTTTCAGAATTTGATTGTATCTTAGAGAAAAATCAACCATGTGTCTCATGATCTGCCTCATCATGAAAAGGAAAACTTCTTTCTCTCCAATACATAGTTTATGTAAATGTTGCTTCTAATGGAAGACTAAGAAATAATGTTCATGGCTGAAAACCAGCAGAGAGGATTTCCCCCCTTCAGAAATGAATCAGGACACAAGAGCAACCCTGGCTGTTGACATGGTGTCAGGCGCTGCACATGCAGCTGGCTGGAGAGCAGCCGCACACATGGCTGTGGCAGGTTGATGGGAAGCTTGTCCACCACTGATTTTAGGGGGTGTTTCTGCAAGAAGAGAAAAAATCAGTTCATTCTGTTCTCTTCAGAGGCCAAAGCTGATATTTCTTTGTTATACCCAGGTAGGTAGAGTCTGTCAGTTCACTTCAAATGTCATACTTCTGGACTAAAACCATAGCCTTATGCAGTCACGTTCATCAAGTTAAGAAGCACCTCTTTGTTTCAACATATCCAAAACCATCACTTTCTAGAGAAGGTTGAGACAAAGCAGCCGGTTTATCTTTCCAGCACCCTGAAAGCCCATTGCTTTGGCTTTGTGCTCCTGGCTAGTGTCAAATGCAATGCTTCTGGAAGGCATAGGGCACTGCCCATCTGGGAGACATCCCAGCAAGTGGAGCCTGCAAGGAGCAGGAGCTCACTGCTCACATGGGAAAGGGGATCTGGTGCCCTGGCTAACCCCAAGTGCCCCAGGCCAGCAAATAATGTCTATTTATACCTGTCAAGCTTTGTTTATTATTATGGCTGTGAAAAATTAGTATAACATGATGACCAGGCTGAGTTCTGCCGGCAGTCACCTGTGTTTGTAGAAGAGAAAGATGCTAGTCAACGCTTGGATATACCTGAAATGCTTGAATGTCGAGTTCAAGGACAGGGAAAGACTTCAACACTTGGTATGGAAATAAAGATAGTCCCAAAAGAATGCACATCTTTGAAGCGTAAAATGACAACAGATCAGATCAAATCAATTTCAAAAATATTTTTTTAAATACTGTGAGTCTACTACACAGATGATCAGCCAGGCAAGTTACTTGGCTTGAAAAAGAAAGATTTAGTTCCTTGTTTATATAAGCTTGCTCTGATGTGTGTTTGACTCCCTTTATCCTACTGGTGTTATGTTATTTATGGTCACGTTACTCACCTGCCACACTATGTCAAACATTCAGCTACTTGCTATTCAGGTGAATGTGTTAGTTTAAATTTCCACCCCAATTTGTGGGTCCTCAGAGAGATAAGACATGTGGCAATAGTCTTCCAGTCTTACTTGGATGCTATCATTCCAGAGACAGCACTCTTCTGTTTTGGGGAGTCCAGTTTGTTTTGAAATCTCATGGTTTCATGCACCACCAGCAGCATCCTCCTTTGCGTTGTGCATTTTTGGTGTCTGTGCACACAGTTTTGCAGGATGGAATAGTTCCTTATAGCCCCTACAGGCACTGATAGCATTGATATTAATGTTGAACTGTTGATCTGTTCTTGGTCAGTTGTGCAAGCTTACCTAGATTCACTCCTGTCTTCACAGGATTTGCTGGCAATACTTTAAAACTTATTTCTGGAAGTTAAACTTTTCCAGCTTCAAAATCCTACTTGAAAATCCTGTTCAAATGTCTTCTGCTGAGACTCCTAAAACATCAAAGCCAATTCCTTAATGCTTAACATGGCTTTTCTATGCGTGTTCTTGCAGGTTATTTGCAAAACTGCGACCTAAACTCCTACCAAAACAGAGAATTTGCCTGGCCATTCAAAGGCGCTCCCAGAGAGCTGGGGGAGCTCTGCTTCTCTGTGAGCCCGGGGCTGTGTGAGGGAGCTGTCCAGAGGGACTTAGCAGGGGTATTAATCAGATAGACAGTCATTTCAGGAGAGGCTGGCTCCACACAGACCGTGTTCCCTGTCTGCAGGATGCTTGGGTTTGTAATAATAAACCTGCATTTGTACTTTATTCCTGTCTTGAATTCCCTTCTTTATTTTTTTGTCTTTTTTAAACATAGCATTATTGAAGTACAACTCTATGGGCTTTCTCAAGCTGAAGCTGCTGCTTAAAGTTAGTTTATCACTCTGTCATATTTCTTTATATCTTAGGTGGAACAAATAAAGTGTCCTGCTTTTCAATGTAACTAGGCTGGCTTTAGGAAGAACTAACGAAACTTAGGCTTCATAAGAGGATCTAATAGTTTTGAACCAGTTTTCGGAATGAAGTTATCATCTGGATCGTGAAACAGCGCATTCAGGCCTGAACAAACATTTCGTGGGAAGGCGTAGATAAATTTGAAGGAGTAAATAGAGGGGCCAGTAGGGAAACTAGTAGCTGTTCATTATTGAACAGCTGTTGAGTCTCGCCACAGAGCAGGGCGGTTGATTTTTATGTACATGTGAGTCACTGTTGGCTACCAAGAATGATGTGTGTGATCAGTGGATTTAGTTGGGTTTAAATAGATGAGTCTAAATGAATCTCAGAAGACCTAAGTTGTGCAATGCAGATTTCTGAAAACAAAGCCTTCTACATAATGAATAGTTTTTAACCTTATCTTACTAGCAACGAGTGAGTAACACGTAAATACTGAGAGGGAACTGGGAAGCAGTGGTACAGGAGCTGGGCTGCAGCATCCTGTGTGAACAGAAGCTTTTAAGGTATTTGCAGTAAGTCTCCTTGAACTGCATACTGTGCTTTAAACAGGCCTAAAATGCAGCCACTGATAGATGTCACCTTCTCCTGGAAGCTGTGATTCTGACCTGGACGCAGAAGGTGGCTGTAGTTTGCTTCCCAGATATGTCCTTTGATGTGCATGGACACACTGTCACATTTTTCCAATACGTGCATCACCCACAACACCACCACCTAAAATTTCACTCCTTTCACCCTAAGCTCACACTGTGTAAACTTTTTTATCTCTCTGGCACGGTTTGTTTTTCTCCTCTCCTTCCTAGCAATCCCTTGCCTGTATTTAATTAGTGGGGATTTTGAAATTCAGTTTGGGCCATTCACGCAAGAAATGCAGGAGCCAGCCTGGGCTATGAACCCAGGCTGAGGCCAAAGCCCATTTAAGCCTCTCCTTACAACCCTTCTGTTCTTCTGCTAATCACAGTAAGAGGATTAGCTTGAAGAGCACAGGATATTGCATACTACAGTCAAAGATGTTCATATCACACTCTGGACTATTTTCATTCATCTTTCTGCAAATGTGAAATGATTCCTGAAGCAACAGGTGAACTGAGATCCAAGGCAATTTACTCGTGCTTGGAATATATGTGTGTGTGTATATATATATATATATCAAGAAAAGGAACTTTGGATTCAAAAAATAAAAATTGGCCTTAAATCAGAGCTAAGGTTTATTGTTCCAGACTTATTAAAAGCCAGAGCTTTTGTTCCCACTGTCCACTCGTATTTGGAAGGAACTATATCATGCAAATGTTATTTGCTTTCTCTTATGAAAAATAGCGAGCAACCACACAATATCACACTGCTTTTGTTAGTGTCTGAATTGCACCTTCTGCAAAGGTGCACTCCTCCCATCAGCTCCTGGTGCAGGTGTTCTTTACAATGGAACTGAGGCTAAGCCTCAGCTATTTCTGTTCATGATTTTTGGAGCTCCTAGAGTTGACCTTCAGTGTGACTATAGGGATTATCAAATACATCATCTTAAATGAAGTATCATCAGGTGCAAATACACTGCTTCTTGCTTGGGCAGCTGGGAGCAAGAGCAGTGATATTTTCCTGGTGCTTACTGTCTCCCCTGGGCATCAGCTTTTGGCCACCAATAAGGCAAACAGTGGTCTTGCTGTGTGCAGCCACTCTTGTTCCCCTGAGCAAGTGAAACCACAGCTTGTCCAGCAGGCACAATCCTAGGCAGGCTGGGATGGCAAGCATCTCGAATGAGCATGTCTGTGGCTGGGTGGACAACTGAACCTCCAGTGTGGTGACCAGTCTCTTTTTCGTTCGCTGTAGTGTCTTTACTATATATTATGTACAATTGATAAATTCACTTGAAAAATCTGTAAGGACTAATACGTTGTTTTAAAATGTGAACAGGGAAAGATGTCTGCAAAAGCGGAAGAGTTTCTTTTTCTTACTCATTGCAGTGATGCTTTTCTGTTGTCTTGATTGTGCCGTAGGTTTGCTAATGTAATCCAGTGAGATGCTGAACCCAGAGTCAAACAAAAGGATGCTGTACGTGTGGGAGACAGTTGTATCTGTTTCCGCCTCAGTGTACAAAAATGCAGTTGTTTAGATAAACTCCCGGTGTTGATTAACAAGTACGAGTGTTCTGCTGTGTTTTCTTTGCTCATCCTGTGTGAACCATACCTGCCCAGCCTCTGGGAGCTATGCCATGGGAACAGCCCTGGATCATGGGTGCAGGGTGATGCCGTGTGCTGCTTCTGCTGTGATAAATCTACTTCTTACAGGAAGCATTTATCTTTGACTCAGCTTAATTTTTTGGCATTGACAATTACCTTTCTGCTAAAAACACCCATTTGCTTTCCTTTTGTCCCCATTAAACCGTGGGATCGTCTCCTTGATTTGAAATATGGGCCTAAGTCCCTTTTCTGTGGATCTTATGAATTTTTCTGCTAACAATACTGCATGAAATATTAGTTTGCATCTTATCAGTTACCTTCCTCACTGGTTGTTTGGTCCTGACTCTGTCACAAAGAGCAGCTGCTAATATTTTTATGCGTTTATTATTCGTGCATAGTGAGCAGCATAAAAGTGCTTGTGCCTCCAGTACTGGTATGATGCTCCAGCAGAGGCTCTGAGTGCATTTGCAGGTCTCTGGCTTCTTTACCATACAATTGCTCTTGTTCTACAGCTCTAGCATCTGAGTTTACCTTTTTGATGTCACCTCTGTCATGGTGCAGCTGAAGACAAATTGTGAATTCTGTGAATGGTAAATGAAATAATGTATGTCAGTGTTGAAAATTCAGAGAATCAGTTCTTTTACTAAGTTTCTCTTCACCACTCTTGTGTAGGTAGTTAGAAAGTCAGGGTAGGTGACTTTGATAAGAATAGGCAAGGAGAGAGGGAGTAATAGATTATTTAGCAGAGAACAATACTAGAGCCCTCTAATGAGCTTTTTCTGAAGTATCTAAAATTCAGGCTTTTAACATGCTGCAGAGATTATGCAGAAAGTTTCCTAATGTTACTTGGATTGTGTCCACATGTACCATCAATTTTTTGCATGTATGAGTTACAGGAGGAACTTGCATAAGTTCCATGCATAAGTTACAGGAGGTCTATCAGTTATAACTTATATCACAACTTATGCACTGTCAAATCTTTCTGTGCATATGTTACAGCATGTCTACAAGTTATAGCATATATTTGTTTGGGACAACTGAAAAACCCATCCCTATGCAATGAGCTATTCAAATACGTGCTTGGATCCCAATGACTGTGATACGGTGAAGCTGTTCTTAAATGCTTGTTAGACTAACTTAAAATTGACTTTTGTCTGAATGTTATGCACGAAGGCTGCCTCACTGCCTGGCTTTGCAAGAAACGAGAAGAGCAAAGGCACCAGGGGAACATCTTGCTGTAGCAGTTCTGATTTGTTTAAATTTGAGTTCAGGTTTGTTTTAGTTACAGCCTTGTGGGCTGACATTTAACTGCAGATTTGTGCTTTCCATCCTGGCTCCAGATGGGCTTATGTGAACTCTGATCTATGGATTTAAAAAGAAAAATAATCTCATAAGTCACAGAACATTGCTGAGGAAGCAGAAAGTGTTATCCAGTGTGTTCTGGGGAATTCGGTTGCTGCAGTCAACTAGACACTCTCGGGTCTTTTGCTCATCCAGGTGTAGGAGGGATGATTCTTATCAGATGTCAGAAGATGAGAAGTCTCTAGAATTAGATGTTTACAGTGAAGTTCACTCTGTGACACTCCCTGAGAGCTGCCAGCATGCTCTGTGCTCTCTCTGTTGTCTGTCCTGTAACTGTGAACTTTACCTTTCCTTCAATGCTTCTCAGACACCCACTGCATATTGTAGGAGACTTTTAGGTGAGCCTTTTTCTAGCCAAAACCATATTCTCATGCCTCAGTCTGGAAAAGTGTTGGTGCAGGAAATACCCTTTTAAAAATACATGGAGATTAGGAAGGTGGTTTGTTTTCTCCCATCTCTTTCAAGTCCCCTTTTTTGTACTCCTTTTTTCTGCTACTTTACTGCCTTGTGTTTTCTTTCCAGTTTTACTGCAGTTACATCCCTGGTGATGGACCATCACAAAAAAAAACAGGTATTATCTTTGTTGCACCTTAGCAGTGGACTAGGCTAAAGAAAGCAAGGGTGGATTTTCACAGCTATTCACTAGGTTTAGCTCTTGCCTGAGCTGTCGCATGGAGGATTCGATTGCCTTCTGAATTAAATCTTGCTATCTTACTAGTGTATTATCTGACAGTTGGCCAGAGCCATATGAGCTCTTGTTTTGACATATTAATCATGTTCTGAAACAGTATAACCTTGTGGTGGTTGTGCAGCAAGCACAGCTTTGCAGTGCTGAAAACCTTGTATGTACAGCGGTAGAGCTGCAGCCAGGCACCTCTGTAGCAGGGGATATACATCGTGACTGATCTTTTAGGTTCAGTTTTGGTTTGTTTTTAAATTAGAAATACTTCTTGATTAGTTAGTAACAAAAAGTAATCCTTTTATCCCTTTAATTAAACATATTTAAAGTATTAAGTAAAATTCTTCTCTTCAAAGGGTAAACCAAATTAATTTCATTTCAGAAACAAGACCTAGTTCATAAGACTAGAGATGTCTTTGGGTCACAGTTTGCAGAGCATACTCCTTCATGTGCTTTGGCCTGGGTAGAACGAGGAGGAGGAGGAGTGCTCCCTGTGCCAGCAGCGCAGCTCCATGGGCAGCAGTAACTGGAAATGCCCAGTGGGGCCTCGGGAGCTCACAGAGTGCCAGGAGCTGCTCCAGGTGAGCACCACAAAGCACTACCCAGCATAAATGACTGTGTACCCAGCATAAGAGACTGTGTACATGGGCGGGAGGATCCCTTGATGTGTCTCTCTGAAATACCCAGAACTGGGCATTGCTGGAAATGGCAGACTGGCATGCCTAATTTTTTAAGTTTCATCTGAAATAATCAATTTCTTGGTGGTGAGTAGCTGACAACGTGATGCTGATGGCACATGATAGCGCTGATGTTGCAGAGTCTCCCAGGAAGGCCTGCTCCTGGTGGAAATGCTTGTTAGATGTTGGCCCCACTGTTCGCTGCCTTCTTACACTGCATGAACTGTTTCCCCAGGACAAGCTTGTTTTCAAATGAACTCTTATGTGGAAAAGGTTGGGTGGACACTGTGCATACTGGGACTCTTTCTCTGCAGTATGATTCTTTAAATAGTTCCTCTATTCCCAGGGCTCTGTTAATTCAAAGGGTTTAATCTCAGACTGAAGAAGTAGGAGCTGTAAGATGTGCAGAAGACAAGTTTGTCTCCTTTTGTTGTTGTTGTTTTGCTTTGTATTGTTTCTTTAAACCTCACCATCTAAACTAGAGCATGAGAAGGAAAACGTGAAGGCAGCGTAGATGTGGCAGGCAAAGCCATCTCCTGAGGACCCGGCTCCAGAAGCTGAAACAGGCTCAGCTCCTTCCATATTTCCTCTTGTCATTATGTGCAGGGCTGCAAACTGCTCTGGAGCATTGTCCTTCGCTGTGAAATCTGTCTGGATGAGAGTGCTGGCTGCATTCTGAGTGCTTCTTTCAAACGAAATACAAAGGAAAAACCAGTTCCTCATTTAGGAAATCAGGCGAGGAGAGGTGCTGATGGCATTCACCCATCTTTCCTCTCCCCCACTCTCAAAATACCTGATATCAAAGGGTAGAGGGAATGGAGGACTCTCCTTCCAAACATGCCACCAAATTCTACTTATGTATTCAGCTGTGGCATGCTTAGATAGCTCCCCTGCCTTGAGCCCTGCATGTGTGTTCTCCTTTTTCTCCTCTACCTGCAAATATTTATCATATTTACCTGCTTTGCTAGGTGCGGCAAGGCATAGTTCCCTTCACATTGTTTTATTAGATCAGTTCCAAAGCTCTATTTAATTGAATAAATACACTTATTCCTCCTCACTGACTGAAGACACTCATCAGAAACATTACTCTCACCAATTAGATCTCATACCCTGGTGTTTGCATCAGGAAAATACAGTCTGTGTCTTTAGTGTCCCCATGGACTAGAAGGCAGGCGGCCCAGCTCTCCTACACACATCACAGCCATCACTGGAACTGCTCAGCACTCTGTGTAGCAAAGTTGCCGGGAAAGTTAGGAAATATGTCTATAAATACATCTATCCGTTACTCTCCAGCTATTGTGAAGCTTCAGGGAAGCCAGTCCTGGGCATTTTTCCTGCACATTTCCCACCGTTTTGGGCCTGTTTTGCGAGCAAGCCCCCAAGCAGCTGTTTGGTTGCCAAGAATAAGCGTTGTTGAGAAGTGTTACTCCAAAGTGCTCAGTCACACAGCACTGAGCGCCTGTGGCAAAAATAGCTTTATGTAGATTGCATGAGGTACTGAGAGGAAGCTGAATTCCCTGAGGCTCTTGTAGGAGGGGGAAAAAAAAGGCTTTTTTTATTCAACTATGTCATACGCATGCAGTCATGCCAAAGCATGGTGGTGTGCTACTCCTGCTTTTCAGAGGCTTCTAGATTGTTTTTCTCTGACAACAAGGTATCTGAAAGATATAGTGGTTAACGACATAGCAGGCTTTCCCCCCTCCCTGCAGGTCAAGCTTTTCATGAGTAAGAGTAAGGAGGCTCTAACATGGGGCTGGGATTTCTTCCTGAGACCTGCCACATTCAGAAATCAATTTTTCCAGTCTGTGCATTTTTGCTGTTAATATAAACTGTCATCTGTAATTGAGTATAGCATTGAAAGGTGAGAATAGTGAAGAAGTGTATGTAATTTAACTAATTAAAAGCCTGCTCATCCCTCTTGCTAAAACAGACTATGTTTTTAATAACCGTACCCAGTCCTTTCCCAGCAGCGATGTCTTGCTATAGAAACAAGGCAAACCTCCATCCCTTAAACCACAAGGCAGAGGAAGGATGGTGGAGACTGGGCTGCCTCCTTCAGTTTGGGCCACGTCTATTGTGCTTTGTGGTGGTGGAGTTTTGCTCTTTTTGAAGCACGCCAGAGCAGCAGCAGGGCAGGTGGTTGATGCTCTGTCTTCATGTGGCACAGCGGCCCCAGAACAAACTCTGATTTTAGGAATGTTGCTTAGCGTGGGGTTTGCATCCAATGAATTGGATGTGGGATTTGGATAAGCAGTTTAATACGCTTGTTGCTTTAGGTAACTGAATCTGATTTGGCTGACTTTGGTGTTGGTAAAATGCCATGCCTTTCCTATACTTGTACAAAAGTACAGGACAGATAAAATAGTCAAACCAGCAGGTTTTTTGTGGACTTGTTACCACTCTGGTATTTATGGCCCAGCAGGTTTTTATTTATAAGCCCTCAGCTGCAGATTTTACGAAGTCCCATTCCCTTGGTCAAGGTTTCATTGTATTTTAGATTTCAAAGAAGCTGTCTTCTCACTCAGGTTGTGCACTGGCTGTGTAAGAGTTGTTTATTACTAAGTCATCAGGAAGAGATTGAAGTTAACTCACATACATTTATCATTAAATATCTTTTTGTAAATGCAGAAGGCAGAAATCCTTGAGCAGACAGAAGGAGCACAGCTTTGTCTTCACGGCTCAATGGCATTAAAAAAAGGCTCGGTTTAGCTGTGACAAAATAATTGAGATGATTCTGTAATATTTTTTCAGCTTTTATTCTCTCATGTGTTGAATGTGAAATGGCTCCTGTTATTAACAGTTATCTTTTGTCATAAATATATCTCTCAACTCACCAAGACCTGTTTGCCAGATATACATGGTAATGCCATGTTTGCTGTTTAAACAGCAGACTAGATGAGATGCTTGTTATTTTACTGTCACTAATTAGGTTGCTTATTTTCTCCGTCTTGATTTCTCAGATGAATTGAGTTTAACTCAGGTAGCTTGAATTTACTTCCTTTAACCATGGTTGAGTCAACAGGTTTGCAAGTAGTGGCCTCTTTACATAACAAATTTCCAGTCTTGAGCTGATTAAGCTGTGATACAAGCAGAGCACCAGCCTGTTAAACAAATCCAGATAGACTTTTCATATGATAACCCTGGCATATTGTAAGTGAGTTGACCAGTCTTCAGAACCCTTGATACAAAAAGCCCATCTAGAGAGAAAAAAAAAACCCAAAAAAGGGGACATGTGAATAGTAAGTCTAGCATTTTAGAAGTGTGGGGAATTAGTAACATTCTGTCTGAATGCTGAATAAGTCCCAATGTGTTTAGAAAAGTGCTGAAATTCCTTGGCTTCCTTAAAATACTGCGTGCAGCTTTTCATTCCTGTTTCATTCCAGATCCTCTAATCAGGAAAACATAAACCTGACATTTTCACACAAGGGCTGGGAAGGAGAAATATAAAAATAGCCACAGGCCCTCATGGAGAAGGTGTAATGATTCCTGTGGCATGCAGGAGGAGTGGTGTGGCTGATGCTGTGCTCGGTTGCCTGTGGCTCCTGAGGCTGGTTGATAAGGTATCTTGCTGTATCTGGTTCTTGTACTCCACTGGACAACAAAATACTGACTAGAAAATGATTGTACAGGTACCCCCTAATTCATTGTGAGTAGGCATATGATTTTCTGAGACACTTAAGTTAGACAATATTGGGCAAAACTCTTGCTTTCGAGCACACATCGCTACTTTTGAAGCAGGACTTCCCAAACTCCCAGATTGTCCCCAGGTGCCAGGAGTGCATAAGGCACGAAGGAAAGAGGACAGTCCCACTGCCAGAAGCAAAGCTGTGATCCTACTGAGCTGGCCTGAGGCTCAGAGGTGCAAAGGGGCTTGGAGGGGTATGTTTTCATTATGAAACATTTATGTGTGTTATGCGGTTGTTTTGCAATACCGGCAAAGGTTGGCAGAGAAGAGGGAGCACTGAGCAGCCAGCAGCATGACCGGCATTTCCAGACCTGGGCTTGCCAGGTGCCTGCATTTCATTTGAATTGGATGGTCTGGAGCACTGGAAATCCAGAGAAGCCTGCCTTGTAGAAATTGCAAGATGGATTATGTACAGGCAGGGAACACTGCTTCGCTGCCATGCTTGAAATGTCACGTCTGCTCTCTGTCCCTTCTAGCAAGGGAGCATCTCTGAAGTATATCAGTATATCCTTCTTACAGAGCTGGCAAGAACCAGATACCCCCAGCAATGCAAGTAACTGTACTCACTTTTTAATGTGAACAAGTGCGATGTTTTTTGCTTAGTGAACAGATATCCCAGTGGAAGCATCTACCTTTTTAACCTGAAATTTTTTGGGGGTGGCCTTCCATGTCTGACAGCTCATTCTGCTGCACTACAGGGCTGTTCAGCACATCCCAGGAATGGCCAGAGACGGTTGCCCTGACAATTCATTGCTGATGAATCAAACTTGTTGTCTAGGCAACTGCCTTCAGCTCTGACTGGAAAATCATGAGTTAAGACCAGAGTCTTAAAACTGCCAGGCCTCCAAGGGTGGTCTCATCACACTTAAGGCTCTTCTAAACCTTAAACTTCACAGGCATGCGCTGTAAAGACACAGTCCGAGGACATAAGGGGGAATATATTAACAACAAGAAATGACAGATGATTTGCTGCAGTGGGGAGCTGCTGCATCCTCCACAGTGCAGGGATGGAAGGGCAGATCTGATGCCTGGCCACGGGCTCCGGTTTCCCACAGGAGGATGCAGGAGGTGGAGTGAGAACACTGAGTGCCCTCTCACGCCCTGCAGATGTCTGTCATTTCACTAGGTGATGCAAAATGTCAAGCTCTTT
>NW_009928797.1:76946-99208 GCF_000696875.1 Nestor notabilis
GTGCTGGGCAGAGCAGCCTTTTATAAGGTCTAGCATGGAGAGTGTTTAGGAACTTAATGGAGGTGACTGATGGTGGTACTGTCACCTACTCTTGAGGATTGTCAGCATGTTTCTCAAAAAGAAAACAGGGAAAATGCTGTTTCTGGCTTTTCAATGTAGATGCACTCCACTTATATACAGTGCTTTAAGGCAGGTGCCAGTCCCAGTCTTGGGGCTATCCTGGTGTAAGGGAAAATGTCAAGAGGGCACAAGTAGATTTCCTTATTTATCTTTTATATACACAATTTGCAGAAGTTTCAAATAGACTAGCTGCTTCTAACACAGTGATTGCTGTGTTCTAACACAGCTAATCCTCAATTGCTCATTGAGAATTACCTGAAATCATGTCTGATGTAAGAGCCTTATCATGCTCACATTTCAGTGCACAGCTGGGCAGCTGCCAAATAGCATCAACCAGGAGTACTAAATCTGGAAAATTTACAGGGAGTCAATATGTGTATGTATTGATCTTTGATAATCCTGGTTGGCTTTACATTGTATACCAATGTGCTGAACTGACAAAGTGATCACTTCAGGACTTCATGTAAGTGATGAAAGACTTCCCCCTCCTGAATCTATGGCTGTGGTAAGTGTGTCTGTTTCTAGACCCGCACTTTACCTGCATGAATGCAACTGTGGGGAATGCAGGTGGTCTGTACAGGGGCATTTAGGGAATGATGGTGTAAAACAGAGGTGCTGGGACAGAGACGGATGAAGCCAGCAAGTTAAAGAGTGAAATACAGGAAGACAGGTAAGTGAGAGCTAAAAAACCTCTATCCAGCATCCTCTGGTAATGGTTTAAAACAGCTTCCTCCCTGGGATAGCTCTGTGAATAGTCCACCCCCAGGGATTCAGCTATTAGCTTCTGCCCCTTGTGAGCATGGCTGGAAATAAAGGAAGTGTAATTTGTTAAGAAGGTGAGCTGGCCATTGAATGGAACTTAAAAGCTTCCATTATGTTTTGTCCCACTAAGTATGAAGCATCTGTCTGTATCTGAGATCTGCCAAAGGTCTGTCTTCTACATTTGTGTTGAAAATCTGTGTGGCCAACCTGACAATATAGCATGAGCCTGAAAAGAGAATAATAAAAGGACAGTCTCTGGGATTAGAATGTAATCAAAAAGGGTTTGATCTTGTTTTCTGGTAGAGAGAAGACCATTGCTTCTGTCTAGTTTTCCATGGAAGTCTGTGAGGCCTGCATATATGAGGGTTGCAGATGTTAACCTAACTACAAAAATTAACTGAAGCTTGTACCCTTACAGCGGTGAATTTTACAGGCTGGTGTATATAATATAAAATCTATGCACAGCTAACCACAGTAACAAATTACATGTGTCAATGCAGACAGATGAAGCACATTTTGTATAAACACATAGAAACGGTCACCTGGGACCTCTGAAACAGAACAGCTTTTTGTTGCAGTGCTTCTACCAGAGCCATCAACAATCTTGACAGTTCTAATTTCCTAAATGTGGGAATAGATTAATTACTGCTAATAATCTTGACAGGATGGCGTCAAAACATCTTGTTTTGATTTATATGGAATATTGAACACAAGTCAGAACGAATCACTGGAGCTTGAAACAACATACTTCAGAGTTTTAAATATAATGTTCTCAATTCTTCATTAAAATGAGGTCTTAGCAGAAACTTGGTATTTCTGACATGGAAATTTGTTCCCAGTTGATTCCAGCTCATAGTTTGCTTTCATCTTTAGCTTATATTTTAACCAAATATATCTGAGGCATATAAAAGAAAACTTATTCTCAAAATGATGATTATTGATGTTTGTAAAATCTCTGTATGAATGTTCTATTGGCTCAAGATTTAAAACCCTAAAATATATTGGGTGTTTTAATTGATGCTTAAGATGAATATATTTATCAGATTTTGGGGAACAAAAAGCTTCATCCTTTTCTTGGTTGCATCTACTGATATTTTTGGAGACACTACGTAGGAATGCTATGCCTGAGATGCTGAGGAAGACTTTCATTCTGCTTACCAGATACATCAAATTGGAAAAGGTGCTATGACAGACCTTCTCGGATGTGTTGCTGACTACTTTATCAGGAAAATGTAACCTGTTGTGGCACAGGGTCCCAGCACAGCTGTAGCTCCCTGCTGTATTGCAAGAGGATTTATGGTATCTGGAAGCAAAACAAGTGGGATCTCCTCTTTTGTACCACGTCACGTTTATTTCCTAAGAGATGCAGAGGAGTGGTGCAACTCACATTGGGAGAGGAAGAATGAGAAAATCTAGTAATGGGGGGAATGTGTGTGTAACATGCTATAAAGTAGCTCAGGACCTACATCCACTGTCATGACGTGTGTAGGTCTTTGCAGGCAAATACTGGCAGCAAGATGCTTAGGTGTGCCTGGGCAGCAGTAGCTTGCAGTTCTGGCTCTTAGAAACTTGGTTGAAGTGAAATGATGATGAATGTTGGTCCAGGCTCTCTTTGCTGTTTTAGAAATTTCCTCTCCTGTTGGACCTGTGTGATAAATATTCCCCTGGCTTGAGTGGCCATGTTCAGTGCCAAATTTCAGTGAAGACCTGGAAGTGTAATATAGGGATCTGTCAGAATATCCCGTGTTTAACAATAAAAGATATTTCACATTTTGCAACAGTTCATGTGCTATGCAGATGAACAAATACTGCTTTTTTTTTAAAAAGATAAAGTGAAAAAGCAAATGTCTTGGTTCATTCAGTTCAGCCAAAATCCATAGAATAACATTGCTTATTTCCCTGGTCTGAAGATGAGGCATTTTGTGATGATTTGCCTTAGGCTTATGAACAGAAACTTCAGAAATGCTTGGTTTATTACTGTGGGGGTTTTGGAGTGTTTGGGTTTTTTGTTTGTGTATTTTATTCTGTTTTGGTTTTAATCTTCATGAGAAAAAAGAATTATTTATGGCAGCATTTAATTGTAATTATAAACAAGATTTATTCAGCAGCTTTACAGCCATTTGTCTTTTTTAGACTTGGAAGTTCAGGTTAGATATAAGGAAGAAGTTTTTTACTGTGAGGGAAGTGAGGCACTGCAACAGGTGGCCCAAAGAACTTGTGAATGCTCCATCCCTGGCAGTGGCTTGGACAGAGTCTTGGGTGCCACGGCTTAGTGTGCAGCGTCCCTGCCCATGGCAGGGGGGTTGGAACTAGGTGATCTTAAGGTCCTTTCCAACCCAGACCATTCTGTGATTCTATGACGATCACATAGTGCTTCAGGACTTCTCATAAGGGCAGCTAAAGAAGCCAAGGCAATGGCTGCTCAAATATACCCAAAATATCGCTGTGGCTCATACAGGAGATCTGCAAGCGTGACAGTACAGATATGTTATAGACATGTTGCCTGATACCTAGAATTGTATGGAAATGCATCCAAACTCACCCTCCTGCTGACATTAAATGGATGAGGGAGCTATTTTGGACCACTAACGTTGAAACTCTGCACATTGTACTAAGGATTACTAAAGCTAGTTGTTGTAATCACAGAAGCCATTATTATTTACAGTCAGTAATTAGTTTTCCCTGTTTCACTTCATCACTTTACAGCTTTATTTACTTTCTACTTTTCTGTGTTTCTTTCTACAGAAGTAATGGGCATTGTGGTTTTCCTCGTTAGTGTCAGCTTAAATTACCCTAGTAGAAAACTTTGCATGTAAAGTTGTGTATAGAAACATAATTTGTTGGATGTAGTAGCCTACCAACTAAGTAAAGTTACAAGGTGGCATGTAAGGAATTTGCTGTATGTAAGGTTGGAACTAGGTGATCTTAAGGTCCTTTCCAACCCAGACCATTCTGTGATTCTATGACGATCACATAGTGCTTCAGGACTTCTCATAAGGGCAGCTAAAGAAGCCAAGGCAATGGCTGCTCAAATATACCCAAAATATCGCTGTGGCTCATACAGGAGATCTGCAAGCGTGACAGTACAGATATGTTATAGACATGTTGCCTGATACCTAGAATTGTATGGAAATGCATCCAAACTCACCCTCCTGCTGACATTAAATGGATGAGGGAGCTATTTTGGACCACTAACGTTGAAACTCTGCACATTGTACTAAGGATTACTAAAGCTAGTTGTTGTAATCACAGAAGCCATTATTATTTACAGTCAGTAATTAGTTTTCCCTGTTTCACTTCATCACTTTACAGCTTTATTTACTTTCTACTTTTCTGTGTTTCTTTCTACAGAAGTAATGGGCATTGTGGTTTTCCTCGTTAGTGTCAGCTTAAATTACCCTAGTAGAAAACTTTGCATGTAAAGTTGTGTATAGAAACATAATTTGTTGGATGTAGTAGCCTACCAACTAAGTAAAGTTACAAGGTGGCATGTAAGGAATTTGCTGTATGTAAAATGGAAGGAGGAAGTATTTAAAAGCTAGTCTATGCTTCAAGGCAACTACCATTTGTGTTATCTGCACATACGTAATTCAACGACAGTGTTTTAGCAACTACATGGGAAGTAATCTCTATTCCCTGCAAAATTAACATGCTAGCACCTCTATTAATATGGCAGAAAATGCGGTGCCAATTTTCTGTTTGAGGACTCGAAGTGCCGTATTAAAATATAGCAAATAACTAATATCCATATTTTGAATCTCCTGATGTCTCTGAGTCCTCCTGTAATGCTCCAACTTAAAGCAGAAAACCTCATTTATTTTTCCAATTTAAATAAAAAGCACTTGTCCTTATACGCAGATTGTGCTGCCAGGAAGTTTTTAGCTGGAGCATTTGCCACTCTTTCTAGCAAGTTTTGGTTTCATGGCACAGTCAAGAAGGAGTTGAAGGAGCCAATACATAAAAAGTCAGGCAGCTTAATGCTTATGTCAGACCCATCTGGAAAGCCCATTGAACTGGAACCCACACTTCTGGTGGGGAGGGAAGAGGAAGGGAGGAAGAGCAGAAGAGCTGCTGTGGGGTCAAGAAGTGCCATTCTTCTTGTTAGCGACAGTGAATCCACACCCTGGCACTGGAAGGGGGTGTAAGAGGCTACTTGTTTTATTTGGGATTCTGGGCGATTACTCTGAATACTAAAAAACCCCCTCTGTGTCTGCAGCTGTTAAAAGCAACATTTTGTCCAAATTTCAGCTCTAGTAATTGAAGGGGGATTTTCCCCCTCATTCTTTTCCCTTGCTATCATAAGAAAGCATAATATATGTATATAAATGCTTGCTGTCAAAGGATTTGGGGGGTTGCCAAGGTCTGTTTTCCTCCTGTATTTGGTAAAAAAAAGGGGGGAAAAAAAAGAAAAGGAAAAAAGAACTCTACATGTGATGAGTTTTTCCCTTTCCTCCCAGTTTTAGTGTGTCCTTAAGCCTCAAATTATTTTCTAGCACAAGAACTAGGAGTCAGCAAATTAAGCTAGTGGGAGACACCATCAAAAGAGGGAAAAGGAAGTAGCTTTTCGCACAGCAGGCGACAGACGTAGCTGCTTGCCAAAGAAAGCTGCGGATGCAAAAGTTTTTATATGTATTCAGGAGAAGATTTCACTCAGGTTGATTCACTGAAAATACTTGAAGGATGGAAAAAGAAGGTTTGTTGGGTTTTTTTTTTAAGGCATGTGCTTGCCTTATTCGAGGTTACTGCTTCTGCTGCAGGCAGGATTCTGAGCCATGCAGCCCCTTGGTCTGAGCCTGCACGGCTCTTCTGCTGTCCTCACTGGATTTCACACTTTGCACTGTTAGTGTTTTCATGGCTTTTATGGAAGAAGAATAACACCCCAGAGGTAGCTGCATGTCAGCATTTGCTGATGTAATCCCTTTGAGATGAAAGGAGCTCTATAAGTAAATACAAAATCATGGTCTAACCGAGTATTTTTGATGAGACAGTGGAATGATTTAGAGACCAATAAATGTGAATAACTCTCAGTTAGCAGTCTTCTCACAGCTATCCGCACTTCAAGCCGTCAAGTGTTGCTCTCTATAGCTCATAAAATTCCCACTGAAACAACAGATGAAACTGATAAGACTCTTAACTGGAAATCTCTGTATAGACAGTAAAAGGTGCCCATTCTCCAGACACAAACAAAGAGCCATTGAACCTGTCAGAGTTGGTGAAGAAACACAAATAGTATGGACAGGGAGGGATCCTGTGGTGCTGAATAATGTGCCTCCTTTCTAGCTCCTTGCAGGTTCTTTAAGCCCCTGCATGTGTTCCTTCACTCCCAGCCGATTCTTCCAGTGCCAGCAAATAATGGTCACAAGGTGGAGGCAGAACTTGGTGTCCCAGCAAAAGAAAGATGCATTTCCTTCTCTGCCCCTTTGACTTGCAGCCTGGCTTCAGACCAGGAGTGTACTCGCTTTGTTGTTCAGAGCAATTCCAGAGGAATTCGATAGCCCTATATTTGGAGGGAAAAGGAATTACAGCACTGCTTGTAGCCCAGCACAAACAAGTCTGCAAGTCTGTGCTCCCACCCAAGGATATTTTATTATATATGTAATACAATTATTGTATTATTCTACTCACCCATATAGGTGTTGAAGAAGTAATTTTGTCTTAAATCTCTTTAATTAACTGCATGTGGTATATAAAGATAAAATGAGTTAATGATTACATGTAGCCTGTCTCTTGCATATAAATAGGGATGAATGTAAACAGACAAAAACCAGGAGTTGTTCCATCATCTTGAGGGTACTTTGTGGCCAAAAAATACAAAAATACCTGGGCTCGCCTTTGGCCACCATCTGCTCTTGAGTTTTTCGTGATATTTAATCAGTGAGCGTGTTTGTCTGTCAGAGAACTAGCAATCTTTCTGCATGAATGGCTTTTCCATTAAGCAGTATATCTGCTATATTGCCCTTGCCAGTGGAAACCACACAGAGCATAACAGAAAAAATAGAGGAATACATCGTGGGGTGGGTAGGCAGGAAGGTTACTTGTTTTTGTCAGATGTATCTCTTAAAGGACTGGTCATGGAGGAGGATGACCGAATCCTGCTCTCTTCAAAGGAGCAGATGGGATTTATGGCCTGTCACTGTTGCTTCCCTAGCATGGAAGGATGGGCCCTGAAGAAATATCAGGCTAAAAGTCTGAATACTGCATTAAAATAAAAAGCAGTATAGGGAGATGTTTAAAACAGTGCACTGAAGGAGTATGAGTGCTGGAAGAAGCTCAAAAAGGGCAACTTTTGGAGACTCATGCAAGGGGAACACCTCCCTCAAACCCTCACAGGAGAGCTCTAACAGTAGGGGGAGGAGTGAGAACCAAGCCCCAAACCAGCAAAAAGGTGAATTGTTTTGTTCTGTGTTTAAATGCCGGGAGGAAGTTAGTATAATGCTTTTCCATCTGTTCTGCTGGGATTGGAGTTCTTCAAAATGCTTCTCTTGTTCAGTGGACAGGAAAAAGTCAGGTGACATCTCAGATTAACAAGTTTGCTATACTAAACTGTTTCTAGACTAGGCTTACGTGCATTAGTTTTAGTGCTCTTACCTATGCTGTTGTTATTTAACACCTTAATCCTTGCAGGGGCAAGAAATCTGAGCTATGGGGTTGGATTCTGTTGCCCTCCACAATGTAAGAACGGCCATGCAAAAAGATTTCTGTAACAGATCCATGCTCTGGAGAGAGGGGCAGAAAATAAGAATTGCAAACTCATAGCAGCACAGACTGCCTATTTGCATGTTCTGATGGCTTTATGGGGATACAAGAAAAATATCTGTATTTACTTCTTTTGTCAGGGTCATGGCACAGCCCTTTAATCAGAGACCAGCAAATTTTAATGAACCTGTTGCATCTTGGACCATACCTCTTTCATTTCTTGTCTATGGTATAAGGATGCAGAAAGCCTGGTCCAGCAATGTGAATATTGCCTTTGGTGCTTGCAATAGGTGTTGTAGGAGAGGTGACTTTCTACAGGTGGGCAGTGGTGTATTGTTGTGTTGTTGCAGAATCTCTGCCAGCAATTAGCTCATATTCCTCTCTCAGGAATAATAAGAAATGGAAAGCTGTGAGGCCAGTAGGATTGTGTGTCAAGAAATCCTGTCTTCTTAAGTACCTGAGGGCATGTTCCTACTTGCTGTTAGGCTGATTAAATGGAAAAGGCTAATTTTTGGAAGGCCACCCAGTCATGTAAAGTTGTCTGATTTTGCTTTTTTATTTCAACACTTATTTTTCTTTAGTGAGGGTTTATTTGCTGTTTTCAAACACTACCTATACTTCAAATGAATCAGTGATTTGAGTAACTTACTTGAAAAATACCATAACATTTGTCAGATTCATGATATATTAGTGTTGCAATTTGGTGCATTCATAACAGCTGGGAAGAAATCAAATACCTCCTATGTTGTTAGTTGTAATAGCCTAGTCTCTCAGCATCAACAAGAAAATCTAATTTCCAAACTGTCTTTACATATTTCACCAGGCAGTCCTCCATTAATGCCGTTACTGATTTTGTCCCTGGAGATTTGTTTGGTTTTTACTTAAGATTTGGGGAGGGCCATTTGTTATCCAAAACTGCTTTTGAAATTAAAATGCTGGACAGACCTCATTACATCAGCAGAGAGAGATGGGAGTTATTTTAAAGCATACATACACCAAAAATTCTGCATTTTTAACTACGTGATGTAGATATGTGTGTATGTATGCTCTCACAGAAGTAATCTTCCACTGTCTCGATGCCATGCAATGAATCTTGATGTAAAATTTAGGCTCAATTCTCAGCCACCTTAGAGCAAAGCTCCGATTATCACGTGTTTTAAATCCTGCCTAGGCCTGGCAGTGAACAGGCAGGGGAGACTGGAAAGGCTCTTTCATCTGATGGGGAACCAGTGAAGTATGTGGATTCTGACAAAAAAAAGATGTAATAAAATGCAATGTTTCCGTAATGGCAAAGTGGGGATGTACTCAGAACCAGCTTGTCCCGAGAATGCCTGCGGGCATGGACACAGTTGCGAGCAAAGAGGACTGGTTCCTGAATAGGCATCCCTGCTTCCTGTTTGACAGTAGGATGCCTTCGTGTCCCACAGTGTTTAGCTCAGATAACTACCCATGTAAGCATGAGGATTCGTATGGTTGCATTCTCTTATGAGCTCTGGAAGCTTAAGTAAACATTTAAACACGTTCAGGGTTATAGCAATACCCTGCTGTGTTCTGTTAGTGACAGAGGAGTGGTTTTGTTTACCAGTGGATTGTTGGTTACTATCTGCCATCAGTGTAATTTAACTCATTTTCTCTATACAGCAACTTGTGTGTGCTACTTCATTTGCATTAAGCGCTGGAGACTACCATGGAAATGACCTTTTTTAATTGAAAAGGAACTACTTGCTAGTCAAGTTCAATAAACCTGAACTGGCAAAAGCATCTGCTCTGATTTGATAGTAATGAGAATTTTACAAATTCAGCAGTAAAATTATCCCACTGCTTTTTTACCTTGGTTACACATGCATTTAGGCATTTGCTAGGAGAGAGAAGCATGAGAAGCTGAAGCATAACTGTTCATGCTCAACTAGGGTGTCATCAAGCAGGTGATTGAAATAGAGTTTGATGATGTAGCAAGTACAGATGTAGCAATCAAATGTGTTTCTGACCTGGCAGACCTTAAAGATGTAATTTGGGGTGTTCCTAAATTAGGATCAAAAGACACAGAATGCCCAAATATTACTGATCCTGATTATGAAAACAACAATTAGATTTTCAGGATGTTGCAGCCCTTATTTCAATGTTTTCTAGACAAATGGCAATATGTGGCTGAGTATCTGTCTCTTCCTGTCGTTCTGCAGTACCACAGATGTTTATGGTGGGGCTAATCTGCTATCAAATGCTTTTAGAGCTTTATCATGCTCCTTAAATTGATCACAGCTGAACTGGTCAAGGCCTGTACTACTTCTTGGGAAGCAGCTGGCTGATTGAGTCTTTCTTTAGATGGCAAGCAGGAAGAAAATCCAAATCTGCTCTGCAAGTAAACATTTATTTGAGCTTGAATTTTGGGATAGAACTCTTCTGTTTGGGCTATGGCACGAACACACCCACTTTGTATCACCGATCAGATAGGCATGGCTACTTAACAAGTAAAATTTCTGTAGGTAAGAGATGTTCATGGGAAGTTACAGGTAAATTTTACAAGAAAATGGGCCTAAGTAATCTTTTCATTCTGTATGCTGTTAGGCTATCATGAGGGGGTTTGGCTGTAGGGATAAATGGCTTGTATATAGAAGCTCAGACTTTCAGAAAGGCTGGGCTGTTCAGCTGTATCCTGCTTAAG
Source organism: Nestor notabilis (assembly GCF_000696875.1). Classification (NCBI taxonomy): domain Eukaryota; kingdom Metazoa; phylum Chordata; class Aves; order Psittaciformes; family Psittacidae; genus Nestor; species Nestor notabilis. Next base: position 87,187 of record NW_009928797.1, read on the forward strand.
AAATTCTGTGTAGTTTCATAGGGAACACAAACACAAGAAATAATGTACTATGCCATACCATTCTTTAGAAATATATTGTTGGAGAAAACAGATGATTTTGCCAGACCAGTTATTTCTGCACGTTGATGTTTTAGGTTTTCATACACTTATTGCTTATGCCCTTTAGGAACTGATTTATCTAAAGAAGCTTTCCTCCCTCTATCTTGACTTAATTATGTGCTATAAACTCAGAGAAGAGAAGTTATCTTTGTTTTACTGTGAAATAAATTTACTCAGTTCAGTTCTATATTTTTATCAAAGACTGAAGTTGGTAAACAAATATAGGCAGCTTCCAATTATTTTCTATTTCTGGTTATCTAATAGGAATTTATGAACTGAGGTGGAAAAAAACTGCTAAGAAGGAAGTATTTCAGACCATGAATATATATGGCCTTATAACACGTGATGTTGGCACAGTTGCAAAAGAGTGTTTGGAGCTTATATCAGAGATTTGGTAATTTCTGCTGTGTGTGTTTCAGTATTATTTCTTGAAGCTCTACAAAGTATAGACAAATGCTTTAGCTGTCGATTATTGCAATGTTGATGCTTATGAATCGGCAGTATATTTTTGTGCTGTGAACTCATGTGGCAAAAAGCCTGCCTAAAGTGAGGTCTGCAAGATCTGAATTTGTGCTTAATGGCTCTTGCAACTTGAACAGGAATGTGGATGAAATAACAAATGTGCAGTAATACTGCATGCAGATGCTTTAGTGTGGAGATCTGGTGTTAGAAGCCAGCATAACAATCAGCATTTTCTAATACTGACTGGAAAAACACCCCTTACCAGGAGAGTGGAAGAATGGGAATACATCCTATAATGTGGTGCTTTGCCTCCCTGGGGTAGGAAAGAACTTTCAGAAAAAGCTGGCATGTCTTGATTTTTGTTTTTCTTTTTTTTTCTTTTTTAATATACTTTCTTAAATTTTGTGACTTGGATTTAGATTCTGACCTGTTTCTCAGTATCTTCACAGTGGTCTAAGTCATTGCAGAAGGTAAGAAGCCATACAAATAACATCTTACAGTTCACAGTCATATTCTGCATAAAGTTTCCGTGTGAACTACTCCGTCAACCAGAAGGAGAATGCTCTACCAAACACAGAGGGAAGCCACTTTATCCAAAATACATGTGCACAAAGGAAGCCAGGCATACATCTGGGAGGAAAACAAACTTTATCCCTGGTGGAAACAACAGATGAAATGTTTTTGTAGGCAAATGGGACTTACGGTGGCTACGTGCTTTTTAACTACCTCTGAAGGACCTTGGCAGCTTTAATGTCTGGAAGGAAACTGCAAGGTGTAATACATAAAATGTTAATGATAAAAGAGGAGCGGGTGTTTTTTCTCTCTTGGTAATTCATAATTAATGTTTTCAAGGCTGGAGAAGGTAGGGGATTTATTTGGGTTGTTTTGGTTTTGTTTTTTCCTCTATTTATAACTTGGGGAATTTTAGAGCACAGTAAACAATGATTTTTCCATTCCAATGAGCAAGCTGTTCTGGGCTCTCAAGCTGTAGCTTTTAGCCCGTTAGATTGAATCTTCCTGGTGTGATGGATGCTGCAGCCACCATTCAGTGTTGGCAGTCTGGTGTATCTCCATGCTTAATTAGTCAGTGAAATCAGATTGAAAGGCAGCAGTTGCCTTGACAGAAGCACTGAGAGAGGTTAGTTGTCATGTGTTGGGTTTTTTATGCAGTAAATGTTTGACTCCCAAGGGATGACAGTTGGCTGGAGCCTGAAGCAAAGGAGGTGGAAGAGTGAGCATTTAGCCAGGAAGCGTGTGAAATGCCTCACAGTAAAAACCAAACAGGATTTGGTTCTGTTGGCACAAGCCTATTAACCATAGAGCAGTATTTCAAGAGCATATAGGAGCTGGGCAAATTGAAGTCTGGTCTTGCTTTCCGGGCAGCTGAGTGCCTGCCTTTCCTCAGCATACAAAGTAGCTATGAGATAGCACTATAATTATGTAAGAATATGACATTTTAAATATTCTCAGTACAGCTCTTGGGCCAGACACCGGCTGCAGCTGGTGGTTGAACTACACGGAGAATAGATTCAAATCATGCATCATTTAGAGTAGGCTGTATCCCATGCCCACCTACTCCTTGGCTGTTTTTCAGGAAAGGCTGGGCTGTCCCAGTCTCTGTAAGCTGAATATCAGCTCTGATGACAAGAAGCTATGGTAACAGTTTGCTCTCATTGCAGGTAAGGCAAACTGTGTTCTGGGCTGCATTCAAAGGAACCTACCCAAGCAGACCATAGAGGTGCTTATCCCAGCCTACTTGCCTTTGGTGAGACAGCATCCCAGCTGCTGCATCCAGCTCTAAAGGAGGTGACTCCTCACTAGCTGTGTCTGGCTGTGACTGTAGGCTTTCTGTGTTTACGTGCTTTGCAGTGGGTATTGTTGCTTGCACTGGACTGGAGAAGCATGAAATTGTTCTGCAGGTTATGTAAAGGGCTCCGTTTCCTGGCTAGCTGTTGTCTTCTGACCTCCTTTCCTCACCTGTCTCCCTTCCAAGTGTTCCACAGAGACTTTCATCTAGACCTCAGAGCTCAAGCTTAGATAGTGCAAACTGTTGGACCTGTTAAAAACAAAAGGACTCCATGGGTCCAGTCTCTCTGTGGAGTCCTTGCTATTAGACAGCGTGTGGCAGGAGGCACATCTGCAGTGTAAGCCTGGCAACCAATACAACAAACACACTAATTAAAGCAAGTCTTCAAGTGATGTCTCTCTAAATTGCACTCTCAGGTAACCGACTCTTTATTGTGATACTTTCTCCATAGCATCTCCTCAAATAGAGGACTTCTTTCTGCCCATGTTTTTCAAGAATTGTTATTTTGTGGCTGGCAGACGTTAAATTAGAAACAAGTTTTTATCATGTTAGCGAAGAAGCCACCTATTACCAAGTTCATTAGGGTGCCTGGAGTTTATAGGGCTGCTGGACAGGGAGAAACATTTGGGGAGCAGCAAATGGGAGGGGAGGGAGTTACAGATTCCTAAATTAAAGGACTTAAGAGATGCCTACAAGGAGAGTGGGCGAAGCATTGGGTGATGCAGGGAGATGAGCATTACTAACCAGACATCCTCTACCCAGGAGAAATACCTGCTACCCATGTCTGAACAGCATCACTCCTTTTTGCTATTCCCCATTGTTCTAGATGTGCGTTCTGTTGAATATGGAAACACTGTACCCAATGCTTTTCTTGTTGCTCTATTTTGGTTTTTTGGGATTTGGGTGTGGTTTTTTTGTGTTTATTGTTTGTTTGTTTTGTTGTGGGTGTTTTTTTTGTTGTTTTTTTAGCTTATATAACATCTAAAGCTGGTTAAACTGTGTTTAAACTTACTATGAGTCTGAACTGGTAGTAACAAGAATCAAACTAAGAGTATAAAGCTAATGAAACTTGGTATTTACCTTTATTTTGGTAAAGTTCAGGTCTAACTGTAGCATAATATGATTACCTCCAGTATCATGACCAGATCCATAGTGGGACATCTAAAATGTAGTACTGAGTGCCTGTAGACAAAATGACTGCTCAGCACTGGGATGTTTTCCTTCTCACAAAGACTTTTGTCTCTTATTTTCAACGGGCTTATACTGGTGAGGTGAGAAGCATCCTACCTCATCAGGAGTGTGCGATGCTTATCATTGTTGGACTGGTCTCCAACTGCAATACAGGATCTTCATACACCAGAAGAAGACTACTCTGTACAGTAGTTTTGGAGCAGTTGGTAACTTCAAGTGCCTTTGGCTTAAGAATCTTTGAAGACTGAGAAATACATATGCTCAGGCCCAGATCCATCCTCATCCAGTGAGAAATGTAGCTGCCTTCAGCTTCATGTGCAGTTATGAGAGATGTATAGCTCAAGGACCAATTCATTTCACCCAAGAACTATCCCTCAACTCAGATTCCTCGAGCCACATAAACATAGGCGGGATGAAGCTAGGTTGTAGCTAATAATCATGAAGCAGCCCCTGAGCCTTACTTGTACTTAGATTTCTGAATCAACCTGTTGCATTTATTGACCTACTTTTTGTATTTTCCTACTGCTATGATAAAAATACCAACTGTGTGAAGTAGGGATTACTGCTCTGCCTCTGTTTTGCCCATAGCCCAACTCAATGGCAGCATCACCTGAGTGAAGCTTGCCTGAGCGAGGTTGTCAGTGGCTCTGAAGACACAAGTGGGTTATGACTGAAGTACTGAAGCTCCTGTCTTTTAGGGTCTTTTTCTTGATCCTGCCAAATATTTTATCAGGTCCTTAAGCAATCTAAGTATTCCTGACATGGTGCTGGTCCCAGAAGTTCATTTCCAACAGGGTTTTGCTACATTACAAGCATACTTCAGCTGCTTGTTTTCTTCAAATGTTTCACAGTTGTGCTATTAAAAGCAATGAGCTGAAACCCTAAGCAAAAACCTCTTTGGCTAAGGCAAGCTCTTAAATCCCTGCAGGACTTGAACATAATTTTACCAATTCATGCTAGAAGCACTCAAGTGAAGGCAGAGAGCCTAACACCTTATACCAGAAAGAATCTGAATAACACCACGTATATGAAAGCATCTGAAAGCCTGTGTGGTATAGCAGACTGTTCTAAAACAAGGAAGATGGCTTGTGGCAATGCTAGTCTTGAGCTCAGTAAAAGCTGTGTAACTGTCACAATCAGGCAATAGACTTCCTTGAACATGTGCCTCGTAAGAGCAACTGGAAATAACTGCTATAAAGCCATACAGTTCGATGGCAGCTTGAGTAAATTTTGTTTGCTTGTAATGCAAAAGATAGCCTTCTCACTGTTCTAAAGGTTAAAACAGGTTAACACAGTGACTCAACAAGACAACTGTTAACAGAAGATCAGCAAGAATATCCAGAGGAGCAGGGGAGACAATTCCTTTAGAGGATATTTGAGCGGGTAAACCTGTGTACAGGGAACAGGAACAACCTGCAGACAGACACCAAATTTACAAAGAGACCTTGGAAACTCCCAAACTGTTAAGTTTCCATCACTTGAGTTGTAGCTGAATCAGCTCTTGGAGAAAACGAGTCCCTGTCTCACACGCCCAAACCTAGCTGTGTAATGTTCACTGCTCACAAGAGGAGCTGTCTGAAAGTAAGGCTTTGAAGTAAAACTACTTTTCCCATCTCTTCTGTACAGATTTGGCTCCTAATTTTATGGTTTGTACCAGCTGACAGCTGGGCTTAAACCATGATGATTTTACAGACCACAGCATGTCACTGTTGTCACCCTTTGTCAGTGCGAACCTTTTCAGCACAAATAAAACCCCTCGCTGTAAAGAACTCATCTTCCCCGCAAAACTCTTTCAGGCCGGGTTTGCCCATGGCTTGGAGGGGTTCACAAGAACAGTTATCTCCTCCCCCCAGATCTAATAATCATCTTTTATTCCTCAGAATCCAATACTTTTTGCAACCCTGTGTGTTGCAGAAATGCTAAAGTCCCATAAACACTTCTTTCCTATACAAGCAAAAAAAAAGTGCTTTGTTGCTCACTAGTAATGTAATCAGGGGTCATTGTGGGCTCCCACCCTTACTGGCAGTACTAAGGGCCAAAGGCGGCAGAGAAGCTGCGCAAAAGCTGGAGACACACCATATTTTAGAGCATTCATAAATTTGTTTCTCCTTGCTATTATTTAATGAAAATTCAGGAACAGACAGTATTTGCTTGACAGGTGTGTTTCTGTGTTTGTTTGCTCCAAAAGCATGGTAAAAGGCAAAGACTTTCCAGCTTTCCTCTCTAGCTTTGGCAGAGAGTAATCTGGAGAAGTGCATTTTGGTAGACTTGAAGCCCAATGCCAGATGGAATTACGAAATCCAAGAAAACTCTTGAACAACATGATGGAGTAAGGCAAAGGAAATTTTAGTGGAAGTGTACATTTTGTTCATGTCTGCCTTCTGGGAACACAGAAGCCACCAAACACCTTTGATGCAGTGTATATTAAAAAGCAAATCTGAGATGAACAGTTGTCCTGTGGTTTGAAATGGTCACTTAATATTCACATAAGTATTAAGCTTGGGAATTTTTTTGGTTGTTTTTTTTGTTTGGTTGTTGGTTTGGTTTGTTGTTGGGTGTTTTTGGGGTTTTTTTTTGTTTGTTTGTTTGTTTTTTTTTTTTTTAATTTGAACAGAAGGTCTATTTGCAGTTTCTTGTGATTTTACTTTAGATTTATTTCTAAGTAAGGAAAAGTATCTGAGTTGGGTTTTAGTTTTGTTCTGTGAGTAATTTTCAGTATCGTAAAGGCCTATGGATGACACTGAGGAAAAAAATATAGATTGAGTTTTGGACTTCAGACTGAAAACCAACATGTCCAAAAGGTTTCCATAACTGGAAATAATGTGACTTTTTAGCTAAAGTTCACTTTTACTGTAAGGTGCAAGACTTTATAATGGCAGTTAAGAACCTTTACCAGAGGGGTATGCAGGAATTTCTGCTGGGCAGTTACACTTTAATGCGTTCAAAGATAAAGAAATTCCACTTTGTTGCCTTCAGTATGAAAGACGATGCTTCAGTAACTGCAGCCTCTAAAAAGAGAGAAATATCGCCATCTTGAGGCTACTATTCTGTATGGCGGCTGAGATAATGCGACAAGTATTAAACTGCAACTAATTAAAAATATCTGCTTGAAAGGCTCTGATGGAACACAGAAATAAAGTTACTGCAATAGATAAAACTTGATTTTTTCTTTAGCGGTAACTTTTTCTTTTAAAGAAAAAATATTGATGAATAGCATTTGTCAGGCTGTCAAAATCCCATTAAAATCATAATTGTTCTTTTGTTAAATAAAGGAAAAGAGCATAAGTGATATTCTAAACATATTTCTTAATTTTATGACAGCATAACGATCACCTGTGCTTTCGTGTAAAAATTCTGCTATCATTTTTATAGGTGTAACACCACAGTAGATTCAGATTCTTAGTAATCATTACAATGTAATTTTGTGTGGCTTGGCTGTACAAGTTGATTCTTTTGTGAGAATTGTAACTGCCGTAAATTCTACTATGCCAAGAGCCAAACACACACAAAAAACTTGTTAATGTTCTACTTTTATCACCTTGACACTGATCTATTATATAGATAGGGATTGTTTTCTGAAGGTCTAAACTGAGGGGACAGAGGAATGTAATCTGAAATATATGCCTATTCCTATTTTTTCACGTTATTAAATTAAATGACCCAAGATCTAGGTGGATGAGATGAAAACAAATGTTGAATTTTAGCCCTTAAAATGCTTGTAATTTCAGCACAATGTATGCCGGGTTGAAGTCCAACAGAATTTCACAATGCTTCAAAGGTAAGCTTTTAGTGCTTGCTTCCAGACAAAACTAAAAGATCATCTGGGAGCAATTTTATAACTCTTTCTTACATTCTTGACCTGGCTTTCTGATTAACTTTGAACCTGTTGCTGAGTGCCTGTGTTCTAGCTGCTTTTCCAATAAGAGAGATGATTTGCTACCTGAAATGCATAAATGAGATCCACAGTTAATACTGAATAAGCTCAGAACATGGCTTTGCTGTGTAGATGCTAGTAACAGTAACCGGCAGAACATTCAGAACTGCTGGAGAAGGCAGGGTGTGTTAGCATTGCTCTGTGCTGGTTCTCCGAGAGACTTCAGGTCTCAATGTTGGATAAGCATTGGCTGCACACTTCTCAAAACCACCTCTGTGGTGCTACTGAGTGCTGCTTATGTTAGTTATATCATGAGATCATCTTACTTTTGAAGGAATTCTCTATTTCTGCAGTTATGGTTGTGTGCATACTTCGTACTATGTTTACAGTTTTCTGGTTTTATGGGCTAAACTACAAAAATAGTACCTCAGCTTTGAGACAGTCTGTGGGAAAGAATCTGTGGAAATACAGAAACTGTAGCAGATTTTACAATGGAACAGCTTTTCTTCTTCACTCTATTCTGCATCCCTCAGACTTGTACATGTTAACTTTATTTTTTATTGGGGAATAGATTTCTTCAATATCCCATTAGTATCTCAATTTCTCTGTGTGTTTTGTGGATTTTGTTTGTTGGGGGTTTGTTTGGTTTTTTTTCTTTCAAAAAGACGGCAAAGATAGTGCTCAAAATAGAAGCATCAGGAGCCCTGATTTCTGAAGGTTTAGGGTTATTTTAGGTCAGGGTAGAGGCCTGACTCATCCACTAATTTTTCTGACAGCAGCAAGTACAAGATGCAAAGGGAACAACAGTGTGAGAAGCAGCCAAGGATATTTCACCGCCCATTTCTCTACTCAGATTATCAAGTCTAATATTAAAGAGCAGTGCACACATACATATTCATCTATTTATCTATATTCGCATACACAAGACTTTGTTGTTGGGTTAAAGAATAACTCAGCCATGCCAGGAATCAACCTTCTGGCGTGTAATTCAAAGAAAAACAGTTTTTACTGGGTAGAGGCATTAGCACAAAAATCTACTATCAGATACGCTAGTGAAGGGTATAAAATGCACATTCACATTACTGGAACCATTACAAGCCAAGAAAAGGAGGTGGTAGCCCTTTAAAATGAGATTAAGCGCAACACAAGAAAAAGGCAAATCATTTACATAATATTTTTGTTTGCCATTGCTGGTCATGTGCTAGCCCTGGCCCCTGAGAGGTGCTGGATGGCAGGTGACCCTAAATGTGAACATCCATCTTCCAGAAGAGCAGTGCTGGCTGGGCTGTGGCACTGAGTGGTTCTGGGTGCACTGGGGATTGCCCACGTGTTGTGGTTTACCCTGGCAGGCAGCTGAACACCACACAGCCATTCGCTCGCTCCCCCCCACAGTGGGATGGGAAGAGAATCAGAAAAAAGGTAAAACTTGGGTTGAAATAAAGACAGCTGAATAGGACAGAAAAGGAAGGAAAAATAATAAGAAGAATAAAAGAATTTACAAAGCCAGTGTTGCACAGCGGAATTTCTCACCTCCTGTTGACCAATGTCCAGCCAGACCCCAAACAGTGGGCACCAACCCCCAGTCAACTCCTCCCAGTTTTATGGTTCAGCATGATACCATATGTTATGCAATATCCTTTTGGCTAGTTTGGGTCAGCTGTCCCCACTGTGTCTTCTCCCAGCTTCTTGTGGCCCCCCAGCCTCCTTGCGGGCAGGGCAGATGAGAAGCTGAAAAGTCCTTGATTAGGGTAAATGCTGCTGAGAAACAACTAAAATACGGGTGTACTATCAGTATTGTTCTCATCCTAAATCCAAAACACAGGGCCGTACCTACTACTATAAAGAAAATTAGCTTTATCCCAGCTGAAACCAGGACACTCTGGTCCACAGTGGAACACTCGTTATTTTGAAGTATATGATATGAATGTCTGGAAACAGAATGGAGCCGCTTTTGAGCGAGAACTATGTTGTTTGGGCTTGTCACCCCAGGTATAAGGAAGGCTCTGAGAGTATTTGTCTTAAGAGATACACAGCTAAGAGCAGAGCAGTGCCTGTGCAGATTGGACTTGATTCTCTCTTCTAGTCCTCCTTTCGCTCCTAGAAATTAGAGTGAAGCAGAACTAGCTTGTGGGAATGAAATAACTGAAATTTCTTATCATTTGTAAGAAAATAAACTAAATGGATATAGCCCTTTGTTTACCCCCATGATCTTGCTTTCTTTCCTGAGAGGGGAAATTGTGAGCCCATAACTGTTCTTGCACTGTGCCCTCCAGATGGCAAATACTTTGATTTAGTGCTAAACTGCAGTGCTGGTGGGTCTGAGAATTTATTTATTGACTGTAAGGATCTTTCAAAAAACTGAGCTTAAGTACATTATTCCAAGACTTCTGAATATTTCAGAGGTCATGGTTTTCAAGCTTTCTTCCATAAACCTGGCAGCAGAATGCCTTTGAAGGAAAGCGGGTCTTCTTAACCAGAAGCTGTTTTTTAAGAAAAAAGGTCAAGAATTCCGAGAATCTGGATAAAAATGTTGTTGTCCATGCTTGTGAGTTTTATGAGTTTTCTCTTTACCTTTTAAAGGAAATTACACATACTCCTCGTCTATCAGACCAACTCTGCTCTAGTTAAAGCTGACTCTGCTCTTAGATGTGTTTCCATGTTCCTGGTCCCCCAGATCACCACGAAGGCTGTGGATCTTAAGGGACAGCACTGAGGAACAGAGGTTTGGCTTAAGCCTGTAGTCTGTTTCAGACTTCCTTGGTGCCTTGGTCAAGTCCTTTAAGCACTTAGGGCTGGGCTCACTGGCAGACAACAATGATGCACTAATGGTGCCCTGAGCAAAGCTTCGTTAATGGGTAATGAGGTTTTTACATACTGTGGTAGCAGAAGGTGCTTTTCTACCTCAGATGTTTTTACCTTGGTCTGAGACTCCTATTCCCAACTCCTGGTAAACCAGGTAGTGCTAAACTCTGCCTTTGTATCTGAAAACATTCCTAGTGTGGGGGTGTTTTCCTCCTGATGAAAGACAGATGGAAATACAAAAGAGGGAGACTGGCCTCATGAGAGCATCGGCTGTGAACAAAGGTAGGAGGAGAGGAAGAGACACGAGTGTGCAGTGCTACTGATACTCATTCCAAGCCACTGGTTTTGCATTTCTTATTTTTTCTTGCCAAATTATAGATCAAAGTACAGGCCTGAATGTGCATGTTAGGAAAAAGCACTCAGATAACTTCTACTTAATTATGTTACAGCCCGTTATTGCATTAAGACATAATTGTCGATTTCATTAGAGTTAATTGTTGCAATTTTAATGTCACTATCAAAGTGAAGCATCCTAGCTGTAAGAAGCAGCACATTATTTTCTATTGTGTAATTGCCCACATGTTACTACATGCCCAGGATCAAGACTTGGCTGTCTTTCTGAAAGAGAGATTTGATTTTAACAACGAATGATTGGGTTTGGTGCAGCAATTACTGGGTGACACTCTGAGTCTCTTTAGGCGGGAGATCAGAATGGCTCCCCAGGGTTAACATGTCTGACTGTGGTAAAGCTTAGATACCTGTGGTTCTTTTTTTACTGCACTTCCTAAGGGAAGCCGCTTAGCTGCACTAATGTGGTATTAAGCAGTTAGACAAGCAGCTCCCAAGTCTTTTCGTGGGTTAGGAATTGCCTTCGGTTTCTGTTCCCAAAATGTGTTGGGGATGTGTTGGGGCTGCGTTGCTTTCGGATGGTACCTCATGTGAGCAGGAGGTAGACTGTCCAAAGTAAGTGTCTTGCACCAAAAGCTGGCTCTGGCTCATCGTGTGGAATATGCACTAGTTTACTTCTTTGGATCAGCATGGGCTTTTCAATGGTTAACAACAAACAGACAAACAAACTGTGGTAGAAATGAATGCATGTGTAATTTAGACAGGTCAGTTTGTTTTATTATATATTCTCATAATTATTTTCAGCATTATTGACTCTCCTTAGAAGAGAGAATAACCTAGATGCTATCTTTGCTAAAGTATGCTGCATTACTACTTCAGGTTCTTTACTGGGAGGGGAGAAGATGCTAAATATGATTTATGACGTACTTAAAGATGTACAGCAAAGCTGCTCTTAGGGAAAGCTGTGATAAGACAGAGGCACTTAAGGCTAGAATTAATTGTTTTATCCCAGTAAAGGCCAGGACTTGCTCTTCTAATGGCTTTTAGTGTCCATTTCCTTCTCATCTAGTCAGAGCAGCAACAGAGAGCAACTGGAAAACCCTTTCCTGAACTGACAGAACCCGCAGATGTTACTTGGAAGATGTAACTTGTTTTGTGATTGATTTGTTGTTATATTTTTTCCTCCTTCTCGACTGCTTTGGGCACTTGCTGCTTAGGTGTTTGCGCTTCAGTGAGGTCCCCATAAGGATGCCGGTGGGCAGAGCTTGTGTGAGAGGGAGGGGAGCACGCTGCGTGTTCGCATCCCATAATCAAGGATCTCGCAGGCTTTAACGGTCACGACCCAGTGAGTTCTCCTGCAATGCAATTTGTTTCTCCAGGAATTTCGGGGTTTGGGCCCGTGTGTGGCACCGAACCGGGTCCCTGCCTGCCCTGGGGCC
>NW_009928798.1:0-880 GCF_000696875.1 Nestor notabilis
AGCAAACTAGCATTCATTTTTATGTCTAGCACGTAGTAATATTTTTATGCTAGAAATTCATGAACTTCTCAGAAGAATAGAGTTTTAGTAACATAAACCCCCAGATTTGCTCTATCTCCTACCCACAGAGCAAATCCTCTTCATTTTTGTCAGGGTTAAGGTTCAGCAAGTCATCTTCATCTAATGCTACTTGGGCAAAGAACTAGCAACTGAAGAAAGCAATAATCAACTGCTTTGTTTTTACTACCGTATGTTTCATAGTTGGGGTTCTGATGATAGGATGGAGGAAAAGAAACAAAGTAGTCTGCTACTTGCTATAACAAGAAGAAAATTTCCTAATACCGGCAGAGCTATGTGTAACCAGAGCGCAGCAGGATGGCAACTGTGCAATTGGTGGGCACCATCCCCAGGCTTCATCAGCCTGACCCACACAGCTGTGGGATCTGTTTAGATTTTGGGAGGACGCATTTGTGCAAGGGACCAACACTCAGACGTCAAAGCATGATGCTACTTGCTGTGGTACTTCTCTACTCGTGTTGGTATGGACATCTTAAGGAGCTGTATCAGTAAGATGCTGAGAAGGAAATGAGGAAACCATGGCCCATTGTGGGTGCTCCAGACTATGAGGCTGCAATGAGTCTATTAAAAGAAGTCAGATCACCTCCTTTCTCAGGATGTGCACACACCCTTGAATGCAAAGCAATTCTCTGGGGAATCATCTGGGCAATCTCTTCATTCATAGGGCAGTTCATTTTCCTGATGGAGGGCAATGATCCATTCACCGTGAAAGGACAAGGGGACACTGAGGAAACAGGGCCTGGAAGAAGGTGATCAGAGGCTGGAAACTGAGCAGGCTGCTACCCCCCACACTTGCCCGCTT
>NW_009928798.1:1110-1495 GCF_000696875.1 Nestor notabilis
CGCGGCTGGATCGTTGCTTGTCACTATGTCCTTGACTGATCCCGGTTCTGCAGGAAATATTGCCTGACCCTGGCAAGCTCTGCAGCCCAGACTTTATTCCACTTCCTTATTCAGGATTTATCCTCTCTGCAGCCTAGCGTAATTCTGAGAAAGCAAACACAGGCATAGGCCCTAAATAAAACTTCTTAATTCCAGATGGAACTTCACGAAGTTTGATGAAGTTAGTCAAGGCACATGTTCTCCCCTCACTCCTAGCAGCACCATCAGTCACATACCACACCTCAGTGGGTCAGAGTTGTAAAATCGATTTGGAGTTCAGCAAAGCAAAATAGTGCCCTCTCAATTCTGGCTGGCATAGCAAGCAGCCGCCTCTGCAGGCCCAGCT
>NW_009928798.1:1720-1996 GCF_000696875.1 Nestor notabilis
GGGGTAAGAGAGCTGGAGTAAAACAATAACCACTTTCATTATCCTGCTGATGAAATCTTGGTGTCTGCAGAGAAATCCTGTCCGCAAAGGACACCCTGAAGCAAAAGGATGTTGAGCACATACTAGATAAACCACAAGACTTGTGAAGAGTGACTTACAGTAGAGATGAAGTCCTCTGCAAAGCAAAACTGCACAATCCTGGGGAAGGTAGAGCAAGCTCACACAAGTGAGGGGTCTTGCCTTCAGTCTAATTCAACAAAAATAATCCAACATAGG
>NW_009928799.1:0-21117 GCF_000696875.1 Nestor notabilis
TATATACTGTGTATATATATATATGGGGGGAGTTGGAGAGAGTGCATACTATTTAGTCTCTATTGCAGAGTAGATTTAAGGGATTTACATTAATTAAATTCAGATGAAGATAATTAATTGTAAGTCCTTTTGTCTGCCACTTTTTTAGTTGCTACGTAAGTACTGAGATGACAAAAAATGACTTAGCTAATAAGTTGCAATAAGTAAGCGATGTTGTATTGATCTAAGCATTCTGAGCAGACTAAGCAACTAATATGTTCATTACATTTCTTTCAGGCCACTTCCAAATAACACTATTGAACATGAAATGTGCATCTCCAATTCTGGATCAGCTATTAAATTATGCTCATGGATATTAATAAAAAAGGGCCTAAGGCATGTCTTTATGCAGGAAAAAGAGCACCAGTTAAGTGGCAGATAGGATGAAGAATATATTTTTATGCTACACTTAAAATTTATTCCATTTTAAGATATGTGGCTGTTTAAGAAGAGAGAATTTTTAAATTCTGACCTTTCCATACATAGGGAGGCATCTTTGTTCCTTATGTTTTATCCTTACCTTAAGAATTGTAATTGGCTCTTGTTTCCTCTCAAAGTTTCCAGCAGATTAATGGCTCCAACTCTTGAAATGGGTATGATGAGATCTCGAGGTTAAGGGGACAACCTGATGAGCTCATTTGTTTTAGTCAACGGTGGACAAAGACACCACTGCTGAGCTTGGGCTGTGCAGCATGTTCAGTGGTGCTTCCCCTCTATTTCGCTAGAAGGTGATGGATGTGGAAGAAGAGGCCTATAGCTCTCACGTTTCCACCCTAGACAGATAGCAGAACAGTTACTTATAACTGAAATTATTCAGAACAGAGCAAGACCATCAGCCCTTGCAGCCTCCATCTAACTGTCTGTGGCAACAAGAGAAGTGTCGAGCAAAATGACAAGCATGAGAGGTTCTTGCAGATTCAAAGGAGTTGTCTGAGATGTTATATGGGTTGGGCCAAGGGTGCTGCTGTGCTTCCCTCTCTGTCAGGAAGGTGATGCCAGCAAAAAGATTAATTTTTACTTGGCACAAAATAAGAAGCTTCGTTGCCTTACCTGTGCAAGAACGGTAGAATTTCACCTGCAGTATTTGAAAAGAGGCAACTTTTGAGGACATCCATCATTGCAGTGTGTTGAGGCTGGTCCTTGTTCTTCCCTGCCCTCCTTCCACTGCCACTCTTCAAAAAGTTCCTCAGTCTTTCTGCAGATTTAGCCTGAGGATTATGTGGGATAATTACAGGTTGATGCATTTAATACTGTTTAAGTACTGGACAGTATTCAGTAGTGACCAAAACTGATCAAATGTCACAGGAACATGAAGGAACTGAAAGACGCCTTTAGAATGTTTTCCAGTGGGAAGGAAATAAGGAATTGGCCGTCTGTTCTGGAAACACATCTGAAATGTTTTACTCAAAATGTGCTCAACTTCAGCTATGGTATTTTAGCAGCTAGTGGGATATAGCTGTCTATGTGAAAGTCAAGCTTAATTATGACCAATTTTCACTGTTGTTCAAGTTCCTAGACATCTCGTGATAGACTCTAATGCCATCTGCAATAAGGAAAATAGTACTTACAGCTGAAACAAAACTCCTGTTGTTTTTCAGTCTGCAGAAGAACTAATCTTTCTTTCCTCAAGCAATTTCCCTGGAATTGCTGTAGAAACCCACCCGACATATGAATGAAGCTATAATTGCAATAGGCTTTAGGACTTAAGTTACTGTGCAATAATGCATGCTCAGGTGTTTTGCAGCCAGTATTTCAGCTTTTTTTTGTACATCAGCCTTGGTTATTTTGCATGATGATAGTTTACTTGGAAGGGTATCATAAGAGAGTGTCAAAAGCCTTCCTAATGCCAGTGCTTTACTCCAAGTTGTGGCTTGCTTCAGGATGGAAAATGAGGTACACAAGCCATGGCTGACTTGGTGTGGTGTTGATGGTAGTTGTCAAAAATGAAGTTTTTGTACAAATAACATGAATCTGGAATATTTTCCATACTTATTAGCAAACACTGAGGGACCTAAACTGAGAAATGCAAGCCCACTTGTAGTGGAAGTCTGTCTTGAGCTGATGCTAATCAGTTAATGGGAGAATACAGATTCCTGATGACTTTGAAAGGCTCCCTGGCAGAGGAACAGCTATCTGTCAGAGATACAAATCTACCTGGAAATAAGCAGAAAAATGGCACTAGGATAAGATCAATATCACAGCAAGAAACTTTCAAAACTCTTGTCTAAGTATTAACGTTTGTGCAGAGACAGCAAAGAGAGGGTTAGAGATAGAGCATGATTGCATCTGATAGGGCTCTCAGAGGTATGAGGAAGCTTTCATCCTGATAAAGGTTGTCCAAAGAGACATGCAGGGAGGACAGAAGCACAGCTGACCCATGGGCAGTGCATGGAGGTCTGTTTTAGGTGAGATTCATGATCAGTCCATCAAGAGCGGCAGTGGCCACTGCAACTGGTACCAGCTGAGCATCCCTGCTCCAGCCACAGGCACAGGGCAGGTTTGATCTGCTGCTCACCACAAACTCAGAAAGCTACAGGTGGTTTTTGGCTTTGCATTTTGTTTGTGGCTCTGCATTAAGTGAAACTGAGCCAACTGTGGGAATCTGTCTTGAAAGTGTTAACATAGCAGTGTCCGATCATCCTCAGTTTTGGTAAATTGGGAGTAAGGGCAGAGGCTTGAATTCAAAATGAGAGCAGTCAGAGCATCCTGACTTTCAGGAAGTGATAAGACTCAAGCATTCTTAATTTCATTTAGTTTTCCATTTATAACTACATCTGCTTTTCTTTAATAGTGCATTAAAACATTGTTTTGAAAATGTACTATTCAGAGTTACTGCCAGGTATTCTGGTATTTCTTATTTTGGATACAATAAACACCAAATCAGATAAAAATAGGAGAGGGTAAACTCCAGTGTTTATAGCATTACATGACAGCTTCTGTCTGGTATGAAAATTGTATTCCTATTGCCACTAATATTGAAAGAATACTCTGGGGGTTATTTTAACCCCTTACTACCAAAGACTTGAGCATCAAGCAGGGTGATCTGTACTGCCTTGAGCTCTAAACCCATTTTATTTTCCCCTCTGCACTACCCTACCAACACTGCTTCATCACAGCAATGTTTTACAGTTGTCAGGCTGCATTTTTTTTAGCACATGAACTTTTTCACTGTGGTACCATTTGTATAGCGCACAGTGAAATCTAAATGTGTGCACAATCCATTGTGGAGCAGTGCTGCTGCTAACTCCAGTATTTCTCTGTGACCATCTAGCACCTCTTAAAATAGAGTATTTTTTTAGGACTTGCCTCTCTCTTTCTATCAAAGAAATATGACTAGTAGCTGTGTTTCACCGAGCCTTGTTGTGCTACACGTGAACACAGCAGAAACATGACAGAAAGGTCTGTGACTTGCAGACTTTACACTGGTGTGTACCTCAGGGGTCGCTCTGCTTTCCTGGTGCTGTGTTGCACCTAGATTTATGGGCTCAGCTGCCAAGCAGAGTGCATGTGTGTGGTTAATTTTCAGATGCAGCCTTGACATTAGTCTGAGAAAGGAATGCCTGCACTGAAACGTCAATGCAATCTGCTGAATGTCAATACCTGTCTGGGAGGAGGGCTCCAAACACTTTGGAGCTGTCTTTGGCCATTACAGTTATCAATGGCTGAAGCTTTCGAGTGACCTTCATCGTTCCCAGCCTTCATTAATGTTAAAAGGTTAGAAGAAAGCAAGCAGCAAGTTTGAACTAGTTCCTGGTGAATCCTTGCTCCCACTGAAATAAATAGGAGCCTCTCCTGCTTTAGTGTGTGTTTCATGTTGCACAAAAAATGGACGAACACTTAGCTTGGGTGCACAACGCCCTGGACACTACTACTTTTATGATTACAAGCTGTATAACCCCTGTGATGGGTGTGCTGGTGCCTCCCTTTTCCATTCCCCTGTGTCTGTTACATTTAACCGTGGTAAATAACTCTTCCCAATGGGGAGAGGCCCTCTGTTTAGTGCTGAGCTTCCTGCTTCTGGAAGTTTGCGTTGCTTCAGGCTGCCAGAGCCAGCATGGGGATCCAGGGAGGAGATAAACACCAGGGACTGGCAATGAGCAGCCCTTCTCTATGTGGAGCCTGTCTGAAGTGCAGTGGAGAAATGAAGCCGTTATTAAATAATGCTCTGTGCTGATTATAATGACAGAAACTACACTTGCAGTCTCTAGATGAATCTGATCATCAGTCATCTCCAGTTATTAAGTTGCTAAAAGAGATGAGAGTAAGAGTGCATTTAGTTCCTTCCATTTATAAGCCCAATTACCAAACATTTCTGCCCAAGCACAATGCTTGTCAAGCTTAACTGAGAATAAATAGTGCAGGAAGATGCAGGAGATGGCCAGTGACAAAGCCCCTGTCCCTGAGCCAGGCTGAGCTCAAGAGCTGGCAGGTGGGAATTCTGACTATGTGCTGCTGAAGCCAGAGGAGGCTTTTCCAGGAGCTGGCCAGCAATTGGCACCCAGCATCCTCCTCCTGGTCCAGTGCCCCCTTGGCAGCATGGCAGGCATGGAGCTCTCCCTCCTTCCTGCCCACTCATCTCCTCCTAAGGTGTTCAAAGCTTATCACAACCTTTTGAGAGTCTTTACGTATCTGTCTCTCCAAGAGTTAAAATAGTCCAGGTCCAGCATACCCAAGACATCCTTGGATGTGTCCAGATGGATGCAGCAGTTGTCAGTCCTTTTCTATCTCTCTTTATTTTCTCTCTCCATACCACCGTTTGCCATTTATTTGAATTTTGAAGAAGCATGTTGTGTTTTGACAGCAATAGTTTGAGATTATTTGGGTTGTGCAGGCAACAAAAGAAAGGAAAGAGAGAATGAAGTGAGTAACGTTTTAGTTAATCTCGATGTCTGATTAAGTGATAAATAGATTGAGTAGCAGAGGTGGGGAGGTACAGACCTGCTCTGTATGGGGAAAATGGGATTTAGCAGCTGCAGCAGGTGGTGTGGGTTTATTCACAATGCTAGCCTTCGCACTAATGAGAGGGAAGTGCACTTCTGTATTCACTGGTATGTCTGTGCTTAGCACAGCAGATGTGATCTGGGGAGCTGCAGTCTTTCATCATTCCAGCTCTGCTGTGCTCCTCCAGAGGACAATATAAATCAGCTAAAACACAGTGTATGACTGCAGAATAAAACCCAGAACTTGGCATGGATGGCCATGGTGTTCCAACAGCATGTCACTGAGCTATCCCTGTGTTTGCTGGCATTGAACCAGTAACTGCAGAGGCACAGTTACTTTTGACACTTACTAAAGGCAAGCATTCAGCTGCTTGAATGCGTTAGGAAAATCAGACATTAAAAATAGGGTTAATTATTCAGGAAAATGTTCTGTAACTAGACATGGATTATTCCATTCTCTTTTCCTGAGCAGGGCTTGGGAAGAGGTGAGGCCATTATAATTACAGATGTTTATAATCTGCTCTTATTTATCTCTAGTGGTGAGACTACAACCAAATGGACTATAAAATAATTCTCGGTGTTCCCCCTTCTTCCAAAAAAATTCCTGTGGAAAAAAAATCTAACTCTAAGGTAATTAGTACTTCTCAGATGTACTCATCAAAATCAGAATTTTGACAGTTAAAACCTATTTGAAATGATTTAACCTTTATGTATATCCTCTTGGTGGTGGTTCGGAAGTTGAAAGATAGCTTTAAGTTGCAGAAGACTGATGGACACCTTCTGGTGTCCATGGACTGATGAAGACCTTCACCATTACAACCCTGTGCAGCAGCCCTGTCCCTGGAATGCTGTGGTGCTTTGTGCCTGCACACCGCCCAGCCCAGGGGGTATCCAGGACCTTTCTGCCATGGCTTGTCTCTTTGTTAGCTGTGTTTGAAGTCAGTAGTGCAGGTGATTGTGGCATTGGTTTTTTATGTTCTCTCTCTCTGGTAGCTCTGTGTTGGAAATTAACAAATTTCCAGATAAAGATTTTATCCATCCCACCCCCCCACTTGGACAAGGGTCTGGGATGATTTAAAACTTAATGAAGTTTTCCAATTGCTATATAATTAATGGCACCAATTCCTTGTTCTTTATTCATGTCTAAAGCAACAAATGAGGAGCCTACAACCAAGAGATTTCCATGATATGTTTCCCATTGTACATGCTGCATGCAGAGGAAGATGCTGGATCTCTGCTTTGGGCTTATCATTACAACTTTCCCTGTAAGTCACTGAGCTTGCACCAGCACAGCTCATAGCTCACAGATGACAGAGAGAGGGAGGGAAGGCAATTGAAGGGGAGAGTGAACGTTTTGCAAAAAAATGCTGCAAAATCATGCCCCCTCCTCCAGCACCACTGGAAGGAAACCCAGTGGTGTTGGCCGAGGCAGATGCAGTCAGTGCCTGTCCCTGCCATCAGGACCACAGCTGATGTTGGTGTGAGCAGCCTTTGAGCAGATTCAGGTTGGCTCCTTCTGTCTTTAGTGGAGGTGTTCAGGCTCATTTACCTGTGTTAGTTTTAGTA
The DNA here is from genome assembly GCF_000696875.1 of Nestor notabilis. Lineage (NCBI taxonomy): Eukaryota > Metazoa > Chordata > Aves > Psittaciformes > Psittacidae > Nestor > Nestor notabilis. Next base: position 6,546 of record NW_009928799.1, read on the forward strand.
GATTGAGTCTGCAGTGGGGAATGCTGCTTTTATTGTGAGAGACAAATCTGAGTGCTGAACATAACAAAGCAGGAAGGCAAACTGATTCTCAGGCATGGGACCTGAAGCAGTTAATATAAACAGCATTTGGATTTAGCGCTTTACATTTTCTGACTTACACAGATAAATACAACTGTAGCCATCATACCCCTAGTTTACCTGGGGTAAGTCATACTAGAGTTAGGATCACCTTCTGATTGCATAATGCCCCAGTAAGCATAATTACTCAGCAGAGCCAAGATTAATGGGAATGGCAGCAGAGATTTGCTAAGGAAGAAGCACTCGCCGAGCCCTGAGGGACGTCACTAGTGACTGGTTGCCAATTAGATATGACACCATTTATCACCACTCTTTGGACTCAGCCATTCAGCCAGTTTCCAACCCAGCGAAGAACACACCTATCCAGGCCATGAGCAGCCAATTTCTCCAGGAGAATGTTGTGGAAGACAGTGTCAAATGTTTTACTTAAGTCCAAATAGACAATGTCCACAGCCTTTTCCTCATCAACCAGGCGGGCCACCTTATCATAGAAGATCAGGTTGGTCAAGCAGGATCTGCCCTTTGTGAACCCGTGCTGACTGGGCCTGATCCCTCTGTTTTCCTGCACGTGCTTTATGATCTCACTTAGGATCATGTGTTCCATGACCTTCCCCAGCGCTGAGCTCAGACTGACAGGCCTGTTAATTTCCAGGGTCTTCCTTCTTGCCCTTTTTATAGAGAGGCAGAGTTGGTGAAGTTCTGATTTTAGCCGTCAGAGCTTCATTCGCATCCCTTTGGAGTTCCTTGAGATGTGTATAGGAGAGGTGACTTTTTGTTCATTCAGCTTGGCTTGAAAACGTCAAAAGTATTATTACCTCTATTTCTTTTAAAACATGCTTAACTTGTCACTCAAATAGTGCTTTGACTTCAGATCAACGTTAAAAAAGTGAGACTTCATTTCACTTCCAGTGCACATTTTAAATATCCATGCTTATATCAAATATCAAAGCCTAAAATATTGAACAATAAATGATTAAAATGATCTGGCTAGAATTAAAAGCTCCTTAATTTGCTGTCATGGTGCTAGGTAACTGGGTACAATAAGCACCTTTCTAAAATGCTTAGGTGTTTGCTTAGATAGAATATGGATAAAAGTATCTGGGGATGGCTGTGTTGTTGCTGTCTTGGAACACAGGTTCTTTCCTTGCTGGCTGGGTTCTGGCTCGAAGGGTTGGTGACAGGGCATTGGCTATGGTCTGCTGTGCCTGAGGCAGGGGATGGCAGCACCAGCCAGGAACTGGAGGTACTGCTGAGACCTGGGCTTCTTGTGCATGCGCTTGGTCAGGCAGGACAGTTTATGCAGATAAACATGAATGAGTGAGGACAGGTTTGTGGAAGCCGCTCTGAATCAGTATTCACAGATGGAGAAAGATAATTACTGTTTTTCTGTGCACCTCGGATTTCTTGCTTCCTCTTCTACAAAGTTGCTAGAAAATAAACTTATTTTTTTTCTCCCACATTTCTACAAGAAAAACTAGTAAATGGAGTAGAACAGAAAAATCCAACAGGATTATTTGTATCCTCATAAGAAGCCTAGCAAAGCAAAATACTAGGCAGGAAAACATCATGACTGGGAGAGACGGAGGCACAGTAAATATCCAAACTTCGCTGTGCTTCAGCAGCTGTTTCCATGTTATTAGTCCCAGCCCCTCTGTATTTTCTCTCTTTCTCTCTCCTTCTCTCCCCCTGGTGCAGTATGAAGAAAAGAAACTGTTATTGCCTTTTTATGAGGGAGTCAAACTCTCTTTGCGGAGAGTAAACAATTTTTCTATCAGTGGTGCTCAAGGTTTATGACATGCCATGGCAGTAAATGGTTGTGTTGGTAATCGGATGGGCTGTCCCTGGGGTTAGTGCTGCTGGTGCTGTAGCTCCCTATTATTCTGCTCAGGGGTAATGCTACATCCTCCTGCAGTGCTGCCTGCTGAAGCCGCAGCACAACATTACAGCAATGCTTGCCCCAGCTTGGAGGCGCTGGGTCTGTCTGCTTGGTGGTATACTCCTAATAACCCCCAAAACTCTCTCGTGTGGAAGCAGTAGACCTGAGGCAGACATCTGTTGACAGCAGCTGTATCACTGCTCGCATGGCTCCAGCGGAGCAGGGGTACTTGCACACAGGTTGCTGCACAGGGCTGCTGAGTGGAGAGTTTGCAATAATACCTTCTCTAGTGTTTCCTGACTTTGTAAATATTGATGGTTATAAAAAATACATACAGGAAGGGAAGCAGGAGAGGAAGCTGGCTGTGTGTCACAGTGGTAATGTCAGGAAAGCATCAGCACCTCTGCAGTTTCATTTCTTGAGGTGCTTGCTTAGGCTACCCTCCCATAATTGTAAGAGGGTTACTCTTGAGGCTCAGGGATGTGAACAGCTACATAGCACTGGGTGGGTCAAGATAAGTCTTTCCTTTGTGCTATGAATTACAAAATGTCCTTCTCCGTTAATTTTAATTAGCATGCTTCAGACTGACTGCCACATCACTCAGTATTAAAGGAAGAGCCACATTCAGACTGCTGGAAATAGCACTGAATAATGGATAATACTGTAATTCAGTGACATTTGTTGTGTTCCTTCTCACCTAATACGAAGCAGTACTCTCCACTGCTGCTGGAGATGTCCTCCTTGGGATGGCAGTGTGAAAACAAGGTCTTGTCTGTGCCTTATAATCAAAAACCACACAGCACTTTTCACACCATGTTCCAGGTGTTAATTGGGGTGTTCTGGCCAAAGTCCAGATGGCTGGTAGAAGTGTTCCCTAGGCAAGGGTTGCTCTGCCTTTCTTCCTGAAGTTCCAAGGAGTTCTCAGAGTGGCTTTTCTCACATAGTTATTTTTTTCCTCCTGGTCTGGTGTTACAAAGCTTAGTTAATATTAATTGCACAAGATCCTGAGGTAGAACGAATGGGTGACACTGCAAAACATCATTCTCATGGCACTCTGCCTGAGGAGGCACTGCTGAACACATAGCCACGCACCAGATATCTTTGTGGATCTGCACCTTAAAATCAGTGAATGCCACTGTTCTTCCCCTTGCTGTACTGAAAGCTTTGGGAAGACATTTTAATCACCACCATTCACTTTCTGAACCTTTAGATTGCACCCGGGTGAACTTCTGGAGCATTTCTCTAAAACCTGGAGGAATAGAAACATTTCATCAGCACTGCTGATGGTATTAAATAAGTCCCACACCTTTTACAAAGTGGAGATTAATGAAGATCCCAGGTATCGCTGTGTTTGCATGGCTGTTCCCCTTCTTTACATGGCAAGTCTGCTATGCTGCAGCTCTTCCCTTGGTGAGCAACTTGGGCAGCCACTTCTCCAAGAGCAACCTAAAATACATACATAAAGTGGTCAGGATCCTTGGGATCCAGTGGGCAAATCAGCCTGCATATAGCAAGCTTCATTAGGACATTTATAATGCAATGAAATTAAATTGATGGACATAAACCAGAAGAAGACATAAGTAATGCAGCAATGACTCTGATTCAGTAAAAGTAAATATTTAGGTATGCCTCTTATCAGGAGTTATAAACACAACTGATGTGGTGCCCTCCACTGAAATCTAGAATTGGCTTTGACAAAAATATTAATATTCAATATATTCAGCTCATAATTGTGTTATCTTTCTTACTGATGTGTTTGCTGCATCTTTGCCTTTATGTAAATCTGTCCCTTTTCTACAGGGTTACTTTTCCTGTGCTCTAGCACTAAGTCAGCCTGCATGGCATTGCAGTCTCATTTGCGTGTGCCCAAAGACAACTATAACTGCTGTAACACACTCTTCACACAGTTTGTACCCAGTGCTGCAGGACCCTTGTACCCCATCACAGTCCACATTAGGCACTCAAAGGGACTCTGATGGCTCCCCTCATGGACAGGCTTCCCCTCTGGAAACCTCCCTGTTATTTTACAGGGCAGTGATGGATTGATGGCAGAGAGCAAAGGTTGCATTTCAGCAGGGGCCTGATCTGTGCTCTGACACTCTGCTGGTTACAGATTCATACAAATTAGATGACCAGAAGAAATACTTTTCTTTTAATGCTAATTTTGGCCAGGCCACCTGCACATTAACTGGTGTTGCATTTAACTGCAGGTTACACCCTGTGGATTTATTTTACTCTTGCACTCCTGTTTTAACACCTTTTTTCTGTTTCATTGGGGTGTGTGTCAAACGTTAATCAAGTATTTAATGAAAGGCCTAAAATGAAAGTTAAATTAGATTTTATTAACTTTCTAATCTGGCTCTAAGGAAACCCAAAAGCCATGGGGTGGAAAGTGCAATGTAATTGCAAAGTTGGTTTATTGGTTTTGGTTTGTTTGGGTTTTTTTCATACTATTTTGATGTACATATCACCTTATACTTGCATTTGTTATGTTCACTTGCAGGTTAATTACCCTAGCTTCTAGATAACAACAACCTAAAAGTCTGCATGACTTTGTTAAGGCTGATTATTATATTTTTAAACGTGTTTTGGTACTGTAGTGTTTCCACCCATGTGAAAACCTCCTCCTTCTCCTCCCAGTGTATGTGCAGTTATAAAATGACTGCCAAATACAGGGCAGGACCCAGTGTGCCTCCTTGCTCCTCTTATGCCTAACACCTGCAAATGTAGGAAAAGTAATACTTAACATATGGTCTGTACTTTATTTTTCATTTATTCCCAAAGCAATTCTATTTTTCTGCTATTTAAAGTCATTGCATTGCTTTGAAGCTCTTCTAGCCAGTGTTGTTTTAATAAATTTTAATTAACTGCTTTCTCTTCTAGGATGTCCTCAGGAGCTAATCTTTCTATGCTTAATGCATTCTAAAATGAGGTGTTCATAATAATATGCAGAGTGTCTAGTAACCAAAGGGTGTATTGTGCTAGCTAAAAGATCTTACTATGCTGAGAATGAAACATCAGGTTTTCCACGGTTTTATACTGATAATACTTCTGCATGAAAAAACCACGCAAGCAAACCAAACCTTCTTGCACACTTACCTTTTTTGGATGCATTATGATGCAGTGCCTAGCCAGCAGGGAAAGCTGCCAGGAGGACCTGGAGGAGCAGTGGTCCATGGCAGTGGTCAGTGGCACCATTACACCCACTTCTTTGTTTTGTGTTTCTCGAGACTGTGTGTTCCTTGAACCCAGTGCAGAGGCAGTGGGTGTGTGTTCAGATTCCAGACAGGAGATGTGAACATAAACTGGTCCTTTAACTGCTACTCTGGCATATTTGAGGAACTTTTCTTCCAATTTAAAGCTGAAAAATTTGGCTATCCTTTCCAGTTTTATAGACCTGATTTTACACCATTAGAGAATCTCACTGCTTTAACAGAGCTAATTCTGCTGATGCTGGTGCCAGTCAGAAGACAAGCCTCATTCCCACAGCTACACAAGCTCTGTGAGCACTCGGTGCCTTCCCACACTGCAGCCTGGGGCAGTTTCCTGGCACATGCTTGGCTGCATGAGCTGCTGCTGTGATTTCTGGAAGAAGGGGTGCAAAATGGCACATATCTTGTGTCATGGGGTAATTAATTACACAGCCTAATGAATTTCTCTGTAGACAAAATCATAAAAACATGTTGCATAGATAAGGAGGTATGTAGCCTTTACCTCCCTTTTCCTTGGAGGATCATTTGCATCCTTCCCAGCCCCTGAGGATCACAGGGACCTTTGCATTCCTTTCTTCTCTCTATTGCTATCACCCATGGGTGGTATCACCTTGATTCTTTCTGGGAAAGTCTACAAAGAAAGAGGCATTAAAGGTCATCAAGCAGGTTGTCTGCTGTCCCAGAACTAGCCTGTGTGTGAGTTGCCATCACTATCTGGGCCAGCTCTGAACAAAGGAAATAACATTAAAACAGTGGTTCCTTCATTTTAGGGAATACACACACACTAGCACTGTACCTTTGAAATGCTCAATCCCTTTGGCTTTCAATCAAACTCACAAGATCAAGGAGGACTTCATTGTAAAGTGGGCTATTTGTCCAGCATTGCAGTATTGATTGCTGCCCTGCGGTTACGTGTAAGGAATTTCTTAGGGTTTTAGAATTGACTGTATGTAACTGGACTGCATTTATGAATCCCCTTCTGCAGAAAATGTGTGCCTGAACTGCCTTTTTTTTAATTCCACTTCTTGTCAATTCATGAGTAAAGGTCATAATTAAGATCTCTTGGTGTTTCAGGCAAAAGACTGAATTATTGGGTCAGGCTTGACCCGTTGATTGGTGACCCATTATTGGGTAACTGTGTGCTGTACAGCAGTTATGTGAATCGTGGCATTTACATCTCACTTATTCCTAGAGATGCTCACTGGCTTTAATATGTTGTGCTTGTGCCCGCCTGTGTTAATAACAGAATTAAATTCTCAGTATAAGATCTTTCAACTGAGTGCTGGTGCATGAACCCACAAAAAGGAGACAGCTTGTCCCTTGGTGTTCCCTGCCATATTTATACATACTACAGGTTGCACTGTCCCATATTTAATCTCAGTGAGAATCAAGGTGTCCCAAACCAAAGACTTAAATGTTTAGATCAGATTAATTTACCATTTTTTTTTTTCTCCCCCCATACTTCTTAACAACTGTGGATCTGTACCTGTTGGCTTACCTGATAACTTCTGGTGGAATGAGCATTGTTCTTTGGGTTTCCTCATACTCAATTGAAAGTGAAAGGTGGAGACAACATCTGAGAGTTCATTTTCACTTTATTTTTAACTTTTGAGCTCATGTAATTACACTAGCATGTCAGCATTATTCCCTGCCACAAGTCGCACGACAGAATGTGCTTGATCCAATAGATCTACAACATGTATGGGTGCCATGCAGTATGCTGCCAAAATCCCAGTTACAAAAGAACCTATAAACCATGTCATAAATGAAACTCATTAAAATAATGATTCTTATGTGATTTGTGTAACAGTAAGAATGAGAATAGAAAATTTCAGCAGGTAAATAACTCAGTACAGTTTTTCCGCAAAACCTGGCATTATGCTGAGCTGTACTGTAATACATCAGTTAATAAGAGGGACAGAGATTTGCTTCTAAAATGTAGTTGGGGATGTGAAGAGAAGATTAGAAGCAGAAATGGAACTAAGCCCATTTTGACTGAAATGACTGTGTCAACAGGTTACCTGTGTAAGGGACAAGCAGATGTCAAGACACATTTTAGGGTGACCTGGGGACACAGTAACTCTATGCTCAGCTCATCTGTGCTTTCTCATCATTTCCTCCCTTGCCATAAACACCTGATAGTCAGTAGCTATGATTTTTATTTCATTTTCTGAAGTATGCTTTCCAGATTCTATTGGAAAATAACAAATTTCCCCCTTTCATTACCATGTAAGCAGTCTGAGCAGCTAACTCAGGTGGATCTCTGTGGCAGTGGTGAAACCTCCCATTTTTCCTGTAAGACTTTTCTTTCTATTTCCATGTTGTCATCTTTGTTCTTTCAGGCAATAACTTTTACAGGAAAACAACCAGAACCACAGCAGTACACTAAAATGGGAGCAGGGGAATGCCGTTATCTGGGAAGCAGAAGCTGAAGCAGGCTGTTTTTATCTTTTAACATGCAAACATATGTTTCAGCCAAGTGGTTGCAGACCTGACTTACTCTAATTTTAACCTTTGTGAGAAGATGTAGAATTCACTTGCCTAATTAAAATTATCATCTTTATTGGTATGATTCATTAGGATCGCTACAGTGGAGTTGGTTGCATTCAAACAGAACAGCAAGGGAAGTTTTTCTGTGCAGATCTGTACATGGAAGTGAAATCTCAGCATTTCAAACCAATGAATAATGGCAAAGAAATTCATGACAGCAGAAAAAATTAGTGTCTGTCTCTTGTGAGGCCAAACACCAGTTCTATTTGGTTCTTAAATAAGCAATATCCCATTGTCTATATTCAGCATTCCCATCTAATTTCATGCTAGGACAGTCAGTTGTGAACTGTTTGTGAGGGAGGCTCATGAGTGCCTCGTGGCGCAGTCTTGCCTCCCAGCAGCATTTACATTGCAGGTTCTCCCCGTGCAAAGCACAAACGCTCCCCTGGGAGGGCTTACGTGTCTTCAGCAATTCTCAGCCTGTGGTGGGGAAGGCAGAGGGATGTGCAGAAGTTTACAGACAGTGTTGGCAGAGTTTGTTTGAGAGGAACGTGCAGAGCCTGCCCAGGCAAGCCTGAGCCTGCGAGGGAGGCTGAGCATGCACCAGGAGTGTTAGGTGACCTTATCCAAAAGCAGTAAAGATCCTTCTTCAGTTTAATTACAGGGCTGGAGCAATGGAACCATGCTTCTGCTTTTGGAAGGTGTTTCATAGAAACAGTAGATGCTGCGATAAGAGTTCTTCCATGTAACATGTGCAGGCACTGCAAGCACCAAAAGTAGGAGGCTGAGCCAAGGGAGAGTGCAGGCTTAACAGGATGGAACAGTAATAATCAGAATGAAATAACAAACAGTGTGAATTTCTGTGTTTTCTGATTAAGGCTGTATGCTTTTCTGGAGCATCTGTTTTGCCAAGCTTCAGGTTAGCAGGTTAAACAGATAATGGGGTCAAATCCTTTAGCTCATGTTACACAAATGGCCAGCAAGCAGGTTAATTATTAAATTAGATGATTTGCCCTGGAAAAATTTTCATGTATGATTTTTTTAGGGTGAATAGATTGATCTGGCACTATGCTTTGGTTCCAGCCTAAATGGAAAGAATTGCTGGTTTAGGCTGGCTTGTGTAATACAGTCATTGCTTTGCAGTGTGTCAAATTGGTGTGATGTCAGAAATAGTCTCTTGGGTCGTCCCTGCCTTTACAAAAAAGCCAGGCTGTGTGTAGCCGGCTGGGGGATGATGGTGAAGAGAAAGCGGGAGAAGTGGGTTTGTTCTTTTGTTTAGGCAGCTTTTATTAACACCCTGACATGTTAATTCCTCATGTTTCAGGAAACAGTAATTTTACACAAACATATCTCTCTTCTTACCAAGACTCAAAGCTGCTTTTCCTTCCTTGTCCACATTTTATATTGACATCCCACCACCTGAAATGAATCTCGTCCTTGCAGTGATGGGTGGAAGCTGTCTGAGGGCTGGATTCCAGGGGCTCTGCGTCTGGGGTGGGCTGCAGTTACAGCATCATAGAGCTGTAGAACCGGCTAGGTTGGAAAAGACCTCCCTCCTGCATCCTCACCCACTGAGTACAGAGCTTGTCTCTGAGAGGCTGAACGTTTAGTCACTCAGTGAGGGAGAAAACCGAAAACCACTATATCTGGTGAAGATTGCCATAACAATAGCGTTACAACTATTTTGACAGTTATTTGCAGGGAGAGCATGGTGTTTGAGAATATGAGTCAGGTTTCCCAATGCCTGTAGTATATTTTTCCACAAAACTCTATCTAGTTTGATAACAGCTGATGATTTTCATAGCGAGTATCTTTGCTCCAGGCATAAATTAATTTTGTTTGGGTTGTTTTTTTTTTTTTTTTTTTGTAAATTATGTCTACTGAAAATACCTCTTTCCTGCAGTACAGCAGTAAGAGTACATTGAAGCAAAGACAGAATATAAATGCATGAGCAGATCTGGACATACACTTGAGATGTATGAGGCAAAGAAGAGGCAGCCCGGATTTATTACTGGATTGACTCCAATTTTATCTCATGTAATTCTCCTTAATAAAGTTACACCAAAATAAAATTGGAGTGTACAGGGTCACCAGTGCATTGCAGCAGCTAATAGGAAGGGCATCTACCTGGAGTGTAACTGTGCTTGCGTGTGCAGAGAATCTGAACAGGGAGCAAAGTTTGCTAAGGAGGTGAACAGTCCAGCTCCCTGTGAGATGCCAGTGTGGTCCTTCTTTCTCTGAGCTCTCCAGTTAAGAACAAACCAAGCACAGCAGCAGCTTGCAGCTTATAGTAAGTCTTCCCTGTCTCAGTTCTGGAGTCACCTGTGTGTATCACTGAACTGCCTTGCATCACTGCATGTCGTGTATCTGGAACAGGGTAGGATGAGGGAAGAGCAGCAGCCCAAATCCCTGGGTGAGCACTTGCAGGGGCAAGTACTTTCCCTGCAGCAAGTTCATTTCTGCAGCCCATTTCCTGCCCCTGCCTCTCTGTGCCCTCTTGGTGATGGCATAGGTTACCTGTGCTCCGTGCATCACTTTTTCCTGGGGTCAGCCATCCTCATGTTCACAGCTGATACGATGTGTTGGGTTCGTACAATGCAATGCGTGTACCGATGTGTCCTGGTTTTCTGTCATCAGGTCTGAGAAAAGCCTTTAGCATTTTAATACCATATTAAATTCATAAGCCCTAGCAAAAATGGTGCGTTCTGGAAAATGTTGGAAGGTAATGAAACTGCCACAGGAATTTTGAAGTTATTAAAAATAGCAGCATTAGTGAATAAATTTAGCTGCCCTTCTGTAAAATGCAAAGTAATGAATAATAAATATAGGAGTTAGTAAAGACGCTGGCACAAGGGGCCTCTTCTTGCTCCTTTCTGCCTGTCCAGTAGCTGGTGGCGCGGGTGCCTTGCGTGTCTTTGCTCTTTTTGGGGATAGAGTTGCCCCCACTTCCCTGCTTGCAAAGGTAGAGGGATGGGGCTCGACCAGAGGGACCCTGAGACCTGCAGCTTTGCACCCCTGGGGTGTCTGGTAGCAGAAGTTCTTCTCACCATGGAGGTGGGAGGGATGCCCAGCCCCTGTAAACAGGTCACTTTGCAGCATCTCAGCCTTTAGTAGCTGAAAAAAAAGAAATTATTAACAGTGCGGAAAACACTTAAGTACTTCAGGTAATTAGAAAATATGTTAGTGCTTTCAAATAAGTTAAATTAAATGTGTATTGAATAAGCACGAAAAGAAAAGCAAGTGCCAGGCATTAAATGAGTTATGAATAAAACATTCTTGCAACATTACCCAGTAGAGAACTTCACTCAGTGCATAGGTGGGAAGTGGTATTGACTGAACAAGCTTTTAATGTCATTCCCAAAAGGATGGGTGACCCTGAGCTGGTTGGGGCATCTGTTCCCTGTCCCTGGGGACACCAGGATGTTGCTAATGGAGCCATTGGCCTTCCCCAGGAGAGCACTGGCACTGATGTGGCCATGATGTCTGAAGCAGCAGGAGATGAGTAAGGCTGCCCATCCCTGGGGAGCCTCCTGCTCTTGACCCCAAACAGCTCCTTGAGATCCTGTAGCCAAACCCATGGACGTCTGTCTGTCCCTGTAGCATGGCAACAGGTACCTGTGTGGATGGCTACCAGCCCAGGGATGGAGGGAGGGATGCAGGGCAAGAAGACCCCGGGGGGAATTGCAGCTGGATCCCATGGTTTTCAAACAAGCTCTTGAAAAGTAGTTCAAGTGTTTTGATATTATTATAAATATTCAAATGTGTTAAATGAAAGCATGAGGGGGTGTTGGTTCATTGAAATGAAAATAATGAAGCAAATGATCTTTGCTAAATAAAATAGTCGCTCCAAAAGCATTGCAGCACACAGTTCAACTGTGAAGTCTTTCGATAGTTAATGTTAACTGACGGAACAAGTGACAGGATCAGGGCTAATCCTTGGGAATACAGAGCCCTTGGAGTTTGATTGCTTCAGAGGCAGTGCTTGAAACAAAAGCAGAGCCCTCCTCCAGCCTCTCCCCTGTCTTTAAATGAATTTTCATGTTGCCAGAGCTGTTGCCTCCAGCAACCCTGCTGCAGCCTGGGGGGAGACTCAGAAGGTGCTCTGAGTGCCTGGTGCCCAGCAACGGAGGGAGGTTTGGAGGGAGGGTCCCCTCGTCTGCCACCCTGACCAAGGGCAGAGACACACGAGGAGCTGCTTTAACGGCTTAGCTGTGCTCTCACTGGCGGGTTTTGCCTCTGATTGTGGAGTTCATATCAGTTCAAGCTTGCTTCACCTCCTCTGTCTTTCCTTAACCCAGTTACATTTACCATGTAACTTGTACCATTTTTAAATTGCCTCTCAGTCCTACACAGACTTAAGTAAACAGTAATGAATCATAATTTTATTGTACTTTGGGCCATAAAAGTGTACTGTATCTTGCCATGAAGTATCTTTATAAGCCTCAGCAGCTGTTTCATATCCTCTTTTTGCTTTATTTCATTTGAACAGCAATCTGTACTGAACAGGCATGCCAAGGAGGCAGCACAAAGCTGTATTATCCTTCACCGGTAAATATTTCTTAACTAATGATTTGATTCCTCCTAGAATTGTAAAGCAATAGGAGATATTAAAACAAAAGCCTGATGAATTAGAGGATAAATGGCAGCATGCCCCAGAGCTGGAACTGCGGTAATAGCTGGTCCAGCAGCATCTCTGCCTCAGGCAGCCACAGGGAGGAGGAAAGGGCTGCTGGCATCCTGTGTGGAACAGGGTGGTTTGGTCAATATGGGCACTGTAGCCCATTCTTTTTTCTTTAAGTGTACCTTAAAACTCATTTTGAGACTTACACTTGGCAGCAAGTTAGGGAAAAGGAATCTCTTCTGTTGCTCATTTAAAGTGATCTCCCCAAACTCAAATGTCTAGATTTATATGTAAATGCACTGTAGATCAATTAAAAGATAAACATAACTTTTATGTGAGAATATAGCTCAATAAAATGTAATTCTCATAGCTCTTTATATATATTCTCATATCTTTGTATACAGTGATCAGAAAGCAATTACTCAGATTATTTTTTTTTTTTTATTCCCCAATAATAATTTTCCACTTTGTGAATGGTTTTTTGTCTATAATTTATAGCTATAAATATTTAATGTTATGCTCCCTGTGGCTGGGGGGTTGGAGGTACCTTCCAACCCAAACCATTCTGTGATTCTATGATTTTTCTATCAAGAAAGCAGCTCTATGTGGAGGATCTGTTTAGATCAGAGACAGACTAATCAATCATGTTAGGAAGTACAACTCAGGGTCACCCTTGGATGAAAAATACTGTTGTCAACAAATGATTTCTATCTGTATTTCACAGAAAAAGTCCTGCTTTGGGGAGGCACCAGGTTCATTGGGCTGAAGAGCAGCAGAAGTGAAGTGCTGTTAGAGAAGAGTTACAGCTACACCATTTTGGGTGCACAATGCATTTAAAACATGTTGAGAAATGAGATAAGGGTGCTTAGCAGAAGATCATGGTGCTCAATGCTAACACAGTAACTAAAGTATGATCCTCTGTTTTCTACCATAAACCAACTTTTAATTCCATATCTTAATTTTCATATATTTTTCATGCTCTGAACATGGGGATAGGGGATTTCATTTACAGTTATTAGGGCACTTGGCCTGTAGCTTGTAAATTGCCTTTGCTGTTCAGGGGTGCTGTTGCTTTGTGCTATACTGAAATAGCATTGGAAATCATAACCAAAAGAAATAAATCCATATCTCATCACAGTATAACCATACAAGCTACCTTTTCTTCTGACAGGTGGTCCCACAGGTAAGAAGCTTTTCATTATCCTTGAACTTTATATGTGCAACATGTTTCAGAATTTCATTTTGGCCAAGATGCATATGCAACCTAATCTTGGCTTTTTGTAAGGGCCAGGGAGATCTAATACCATAGCACGAGGAGTCAGTCCGTATAGCAGCATTTGAATGAAGGTTTACTACATTGACTCCCATTAGGATAGCCAACATATCTGAAAAATATGTAGGCATAAGCATCTGCCATACTTGAAAATAAGATGCTGTCTCTCCAGGTAATTAGCAGCCCTTAAAAAGAAAGAATGTCTAAGTCTCCTTCCAGATGGCTCTATACCAGGCTGTGGGGATCAGGTGAGGAGGGCTGAGAGGCGTAGCTTGTGCTTCCCGTGTCATGTAAGAGATCGATGGAGATGAGAAAGGCACAGTGTATAAATTAAAAAGCAGCAGCAGCAAAGGCTGGTAAGGCAGCATTTCTCAGGAGGATGGAGAAGAGAAAGAAACTCATTTGGCTGCTACTTAATTTAGACATGCTTAGGGACCTCTCTTATATATGTTCAGATTTTTGTGACTGTTTGCTGGAGCATTTGTCAGAGGGTCTGGCTGAGTTGCCATGGCAATGCCTGTACTGCAGACGCTGCATCCACTGCCCGAGTGGGGCAGCCGCCTTCCCAGTGTAAGAGAAACACGCTTGAACTGGGGTTTATTCAATTCTTTAGCTTCAAGGGTTGAAAATATTTGATAGTTCTAACTCTTATCCCAGTGTGGCTTCCATGTGGTTTATAGACCCCTCTGCACAGTCCCCTTTTGTACAGGACAGCAGCAGCTCCTGGAGGGGAGCCAGGCTCGCTCTGTACCCCTGAGCCTGGCAAAGGGAAAAGAATAGTGACCAGTTAAGAGAAATTTCCAGTGTGGAAGTTGAAATAGCATTTATTTTATAAACCCTAATAACAGGCATTTGGGGGGAATCAAAGGATTATATAGACTTTTTCTTTTGCTTCTCTAAAGTAGGGGGCACAGAGATGCTGAGTGATTTTTTTCATGTGCTACATAGAGGAGCAGATGTGGCTAGCTGGGTGCTTGTGCTCAACATCCACTTCTCAGTAGCTTTGTTCTGCCAAGCAGGAA
>NW_009928799.1:21148-25779 GCF_000696875.1 Nestor notabilis
ATGGAAACAAAGCATGAGACTGGAAACTGTGACATCCTGAAGAGCTGCATTTGGAGGGGTGTCCCTGAGAGCAGCAAGGGGCAGGATGCCAGCAGCTAATACCTGCCGGCACAGAACAGTCAGCAAAGGCCTTTATCTTCTGCACAGGCTGACTGACAGGTCTCAAGGTCCTCTTTGCTGGTCGGGGTTGAGAGGAGAAATGGGTTGGTCTCAGTCACCCAACTCCAGAGGGAATGGCCAGGGAATGCTGGTGACTAACATGTCATTGTTGTATCCTTTGCAGGAGCACTGGGGCTGCTGGAAGGACTCTGACAGATGCCAGGAGATCTGAGTAAGGCTCTGGATTACTGAATCCTCTGTAAAATAGACAGATACACCAGGAGATAGATGTCCAGGGTGTCCAAATTATTATTTACTAGTAGCTGCAGAAACAACCCCAGAAATTCCTAAACCTGCTGTTGTTCAGATGCTAGACTGAGGACTGCATCTGCTGCAGCCCACTGGCATGTCCAAAATGTTCCTCTTAGCTTCAAAGTGTTGAATGGAGCTTTTTGATCCTTACTTTTGATTTGTATTTCAATTTTCACTTTGGCTATTTTTGTAATGCAGAGAACATTAATAAATGTTCATTTTTATTTTCTTTTTAACTACTTAGGAATTTTTTAGTACTCTATTTTTGAAAATGGAAGTTTGTGGAAGTTGTAAATAATTTTTTGTTGTGATCTTTAATTTTTTTTTTTTTTTGCTTATTTTTTCAGATCACCACAGACATTTCTTGTATTAGTGTGCAAAGAAAACCCAAAACCCTATTTCTAGGGAGTTGTTTTGGAATTTAATAAAAATATATACATCAAACAGTTACATACAGATGGTGGTTGGTTTGCTTTACTTCCATTCTGTATCTGTCAAACCCACCGCAGTATCTTGGGTGTTAGGAACATAACATGTTTGACTGTAGAAACACATTTTCAATTATATCATGGCTATTGATCAGAACTCTGTATCTCAGAAGATATTTAAAGTTCAGTCTGAAGATCAGTCAATTTTCTTAATCTTAATTGCTCACTGTATTGATGGGGTTCACTTTGAGCAAACTATGAAGGCTGGACTAAACCTGGCAGAAGCACTGCAGAGTGGGGTGTGTAGGGCAGACAAGCTCAGGAGAGTGCATGTGCCAAAAAATTACTGTCTTGTCCAGTTTCGTTGTTGGACATCTCAATGTGAGAGGTCTCCTTGAAAGCAGAGCCGGGTAGGTGTTGCGGTGGGCGCAGAAGATGCATGAGGCTTAGCCCAGGCATCTGAGCTGTCCTTTGAGGTGTGCCCTGTCCTGGTCAGTCTCCTGACGGGTCTATTTTTGTTGTGAGCTGCAGTGGCATATTTGTCACTGACATTTTGGCAAGGGGCGTATCTCTGAAGATGCTAGCAAAAGCAATTCTAACTCTGGAGATGATCTGGATCGCTTGAGTTGTGCTAATGCATATCAACATTTTAAGCTTCACTCAGGCCTTAGCCAATAACTTACAAACTTGAGTCACAATTTGCATTTTTGTTTTAAATATGAAGCATCTAGAAAAGCACTTTAATCTTTACTCTAGAATTGTTTTCAGAGGGTATTGCATATTCAAAGGTTTGCCTGTGTGAATGTGCTGTTGACTAGTTGCTGGCCCTGTCCATTGTCAGTCTTTGCAAGGATCCCCTGGTCCTGCTGCTGCTGCAGCATGCATTGCGTTGGATAAAGCCATTAAAATAGAATGCAAATGTCTCTTCGTAGAAGAGAAATTGCAGTGTCCAGGGCAACCATAGGTTGTTGGTCCTTTAGGATCAGAAGGATTTCAGAAACGGCCTCTAGTCATTGCATAGTTTTTTGAGCTGCCATGACAAACACACAAACTTCTCCAAAACCCATTGGTTTTCACTGTCTGTAAGAGCATTCCAGTCCCACCCAGTACCTCTTGCTGAGTTGTGCTTAGCAGTTCTCTCTGTGCATGTGCCTCTTGCTGCTTTGCTCACATCAGTGGAAGCTGCCAACTAGAGCAAAATCACACTGTGCTACGGTAGCTTTTGACTTCTGGCTTGTCCATGTGGTGACCAGGAGGGCAGCCACAGTCAGCTGGAAAGGTCTCCATGACACAAGTTGCACACAGCAGAACTGTCTGCAGCGTCCAGCCTTTTCCATGTTAATGTTCTGCAGCATGCAGGGGCATTGCTTTACTCCCCTTCTCAAGCAGTTTGATTTAGAGCTCATTGGTATTCCCAGTGACAGCAGCAGGAAAACTTTCATTTATCATGAGTTGTGCCTCTAATGAAATATCCATTTCCCATATCAACTGCTCAAATTTCCTGTCACTTGAATGACTTGATATAGGATTGGAAGTATTGCTTTCGAGTGCTAACAACCACTGAGCACTAATGCACAGAGGAAAGGCTCTGAGCCCCTCAGAGCTGAATGATCCTGCCAAAACAACATATATGACTGGCAGGAAGAGTTTTTCTAAAACCTATGCACTCTTAATGATGTCACCTCTATGACTGCTTCTCCGTTAGCACTCTCCTGCTGTAAGTTTTACTTAACTGAGTTCGAAGTATGGAGACTGCAACTTTATGCTGTTGGTGAAAGGAGTCCCTATCACCTTCTTTCCTGGCTTTTTCCATCCCTGGGGCTGCTGATCCCTGCTCTTTCTCCTACTCTGATGTTAATCTGCTTTTGTTCTGCTTGTTTGTACCCCCAGGTGTCCCCTCTGCTTGCTGTGTTCTGCATTACCACAGCCAGAGTCTTCTACTGAGCAGTAAGTGGTGTTAACTACTCTTAATGGTCACGGGCCAATTTCATTGGCTTCACAGAGCTATCGTGTTGGCAGCGTCCTCATAAAATCCTACGAACTGATGTGTCATCCTTCTGACTTAACGCTAAATTAATGCAGCATTTTCAGGATTTTGTTTAAAATGTGAGGTTTTAAGCCAAAACTCATTTTATTTGGCAGTTAGTTTAATTTGAGCTCCCTTTCCATGGCGTTTGCAGACTCTGCCGGCACGGGCAGCGCTGTGCCGGCCACACTGGTGATGAGCTGGGAACAGCACTAGGGCGTTGGCTGTGGCCCAGGAAAATCTCTGCAACAGATATTAAAGATGATGTCTTGTAAGAGTCTAACAAAGCATGCTGAGCAAGCTGCAGAACCCAAAATCGTGTGAGATGCATTCGCTTTGGAGGCAGTGGGGGAAATAGAAGACATACTTGTAAAGGCTGATTTTTTTAAATGGTGTGGGAGAGGAAGAATGGAAAAGCTTTACCTTGAATAGATATGCAAGAGAAACAGGGAAGGAACTGCCATGCAACCTGTTTTCTTGTTGTTCCTGTAAGTGGATACTGTTACTAAGAATATGAAAAATAATTACAGTGTGAAGAAGGGCAAAAATTAAAGACTTTTTTTCTACAAGGTTATATTCTGCATTCTGTTTACTAAATAATTTATTATTTGTGATTTATGTTGTTAATTTAAATTACATTTTCCTTGACTATGAGACTGCAGCAGATTAGCATGTTTGCAGTGCCAAAGGCTGTTACGTCTTTCATAGAAGACAAAGTCCTGGCCTGTGTGTTTTGTGATTCAAGTTTCAAATTAGATTATTTACCTCTGCTCTGTGGTTTTATCCCATATTCAAGATATGTGCTAGCAGCGCATTCTTTATGCCAGGAAGATGTTTCTGTTTTTTATCTTTACAAATGACCACATTATTTATTTGGAATACACCAAATGCCAACAAGTACTCATGCAAGCAGCAAGCAAAACCTCACTGCAAACAATGTGACACTAATCTGTGGTTTGTGCTAAAATACAGAAAGGAAATTACGGTCTAAGCTGTCATGAAGCTCATAAAAGAAAAAAAGAAAAATGCCACTGAAAAAGAATAAGCTTCAAAAGGAAGTTCCATTATCAATTTGTTTCATGCCTTGTAGCTCCAGCTGCAAACAATCCCCTTCATAAATACACCCTCAAGATAAATGGCAGCACAATTCTGGTGGTAGCAGAGAGATAAAACCACAAGTTGTCTCCATTTGGGGGAGGGAAGATCTGCTGAGACTGCTGCTTTATTTTGTTACATCTCATCACCATCTTGGGGGAGAAAATGAATATGTATCGTCTGTTATCTTGTCATTTTTTTAGCCAAACATCTTAAAATACATTTTCTGTGAAATAACCCCAGGGATTTCAAGACCAGAATAAATTACTAGAACAATTTGAGCTTGGAGTCCCTGTAGTTGTTTTAAACATGGCAAAAGCTTTTCCTAGTGTATGAGACTTGCTTTTGCTTAGTAACTGAATATAAGGAAAAAAAAAAAAAGAGAGAGAAAGAAGGACCAAAACAAAGCTTACTTGGCCTGGGTGCTTCTGCCAAACCAGGTAACTACTTCACTTAAAATGCACAAGGTGATGCGAGCATCCAGTGAAGCTCTCCAAGGTCTGGACATTCAGACTGAGCAGGTGAAGTGGGCAGATCAGGTATCAAATGCATTTTGCAACCTTAATCCTGTATTTAGTAATTTGTGCTGGAATTTGGTAGTGCTTTCGCTGGTTTATGTTTTCCTTATGTTTTCCTTTCTTTACAAGAACGTGTCTCCCCAGGACTGCCAC
>NW_009928799.1:25810-36375 GCF_000696875.1 Nestor notabilis
CCTGCAAAATGGGGTTTTTTAATTATCAGGGCAGCATCATCCCCAGAAAACCCCTTGCACTGCTGACATGGATCCCGTTTAAGATCTCAGACCACTTCAGGCCCATCCCAGGACCTGTGGCTCTGCTGATGGCAGTCACGGCAGCAAACCCTGCAGAGCTGCTGGTGGCATCCCTGGAGCTGCAGGAGCATATAATGAGGTAATTAGCAAAAAGCTTTGACAAGTTTTGCTTGCTTGTTGGCTCACTCTCACCACCACAGTGCCGACTCCCTGCAGCCACTTTCACAGGTAGAATTTGGTCCTAAAAATTGGATATCATGTCATATTCTCAGTGAAACATTCAGAGAGTAAATGTAGAGTCCTGGAGAGAAAAATGTTATTCCTGATTTTCACGTAATGGAGCTGGGCATAAAAATGCCCTGGGCTGAGTAATTCTGAAAGTAGAGCCAAAAATAAGACCCTGTTCTTTTTTCTTTTTTTTTTTTTTTTTATTCCCAAAGTGAATTTCAGCCTCCCATATCCACAGCAAGAATAGAAGTGTAATTTCCATCAGTATAAAAGGGTTACACCTTAAATTTGTGTAGATTGTCATACTGCTTGGTTATGCCAGCTGAAGTTTCAGATTCCACCTCGGTGCAGGAGGTGAGTCTGGACCATCAACTGTAACAGCATGAAATGCTTTGTCTTCACTGATGTGCATGTTTAGTGTCATTTTAAGTAGAAATTACAGACTTGTGAAAGGATTTATTGTGGCAGTAAAAGAACTAAATCTTAGAGCAGAGCCACTACCAGAGAACTCCCTGGGTGCAGAGCCGGGCTTGTGCTGGGAAATGCCTCCTCGACCTCTGTGCTGCATGTACCAGCATCCATCCTTTCTGGGTATGTTCCTGGCCACAGGTTTAGGCAACTCTAAGACATATAAATTATATATGATGAGATATCCTAATGGTACAAGAGCCTTTATACAGGCATGTACATGGCATCTGAGTGCAAATAAAAGCAAGTTTTGCCATGTGGTGCAACTCAAGAAAAGTCCAAATTGCAAACACAGGTCACTGTCATTTTTCTGGTTGCAATGCAGCATGGAATTTCCTATTCCATGTAAATGTAATAAAAAAGCCTTCTCCTGTGAGGGTGACTGAACATCAGTGTAGGCTGATCTCCCTCCCTATGAGGAAGGTGCTACGCCCTTGCCTAGGCTAAGATACAACCTGACACTAGCCAAGGCTGCAATAACCCCAGTTCAAGAGGTCTGAAATGTTTTTTACATGTATGTATGTGACTGATGTTTATGTATCTGCCCAGCAGCAGATGTAATGTTCTCTTAATAACTATGACATGTTCACATTCTTAGCTGAGATTTGCAGTTCAAAGGTCTTATATTAATGGGTCACATCCAGTTTTATTTGGAACAAAGTCTTTGTTTCTAGGTAAATTCCTGAACGTAGAGGTGGTTGTGATTGCTAGGAAGTAAGATATCTTTCAGTTTTTTGTGTATGTAGGTTATCATATTTTAGGAACAGATAAACAAAATCAGGTCTCAAATCCAATAGTATTTATTCTGGAGGGTGTTTTGGGAGGTTTGCTGTGAGTAGCTGGGACAGGGACAAGATTTGGGCTGAAGAACAACTAAAATTCATTTATTCTGAATGTTCCAACTGCTGCTCAGTCATGACCCTCCACTCCTGCCCACCACCTCCTCCTCTGCATCCCTCTTCTCCCTCTGGTCCATCAGCCCTGAGGCCCCATGACCCCACTCATTCCCAGAGACATTTCTTACCCCTCTATTTAGGAATGACTGTTCTGAATAATTTAGTCCATTGGAAATCTTTGTTCTGTACCTCCAGACTGATGTGGAAATTTGTCTCAACCTTGAAGGCTATCCGAAATCAATAATATCATCAACTTTACCCGCATTTACAAAGATAATATTTCCATAATATTGCCTAATTTCAAAGAGAGGAAGAAAGACCGTGTGGTAGAAAAAGTCATAAAAAGTGTTTCAGTGAAGCAGCATTAGATTTTAGAAAACTTTCCAAGACCATTAATTGAACTTTGTTACAAGATTTAAATGAGATATTGAAAATCAAATACTGTGGCCTAGTTTTAATTCCCTGTTCTCTGATACAGCATAATCATAGAGATATAGCTTCTATTTTGTATCTGTAAGGAAAGATTCAGCCACCCTCCAGAGAACTGCAGTCATCTGTTTATTGCTTCAGAGATTGACATAGCATTTAAAATTATTTATCTTGTATGTATGGTGGTTTCTCATCTGAGCTCCTGTTTGCCAGCCTCCATTGTCAGTACTGAAATCCTGTTCAGAGGTGCTGCTAAAGGCAAGTCTTAATCTAAATATCATTAGGAGTGCCTTAAAACTACTGCTTATCATTGCTCTGGTTCAGCACTGCCATTTCCCTCCCAGTAGCTTCCAGTCCTCTGCGTGTGTGCACGCGTATGCCAGTGCTCTGTGTGTGTTCATATATCATAGAATAAAATGCCATTAAAACAGGATGCTGAGGTCTCTATCTTGGGAGCTGCACCTGCGTAACCAGAGCAAGACTAGGGTTTCTGAAACTTCACATTTTTGGGTAAATAGAAGTAGCTTCACCTTCTAGCCTGGTCCTGCCCCAGAACCTATTTCTTGTCATGAACTTGGTGTTTAATGTTACTGGGTTGTTTTTATTATTATTCTTGCGCTATGTGAAAGGCAGATACTGACAATAAATGTATTCCAAAATTGGATGTATATAATGGTGATGTTCCCACACACCCATTGATGTGTCTGCAGGGCTGGGTTGCTGTGTGCTGGTACAGCCCCACATCCTGCCTGGACACCTGCACCCAGAACCTGCAGTGGGGTCAGGTTATGGGGATGTCCCCAGCAGAAAGCCAGGTTCTATGCTCTACCTTCATGAGAATGAATTGTCTTTCAGAAAGGAAGCATACTGTACCTTGTTACTTAACGAAATTGTTAAAGCAGGAGGATAGGAATATGCTAAATGCTTGGGTTGAGCTGTCAGTAACTGGAGCTGCAGTGATTTCCTGGGTATCCAGCCCAATGAATACCCTGGAATATGCAGACAGGTCTTGCTGAGGGTGGTCAGATGCTGAATGGACCAAGTCAACACACAGTTACAGTAGGGAGGCATTTAACCTGGTAGGTTCTGTGTCCAGAAACTCCACTCCTTGCCACATTTTCCTTATCCTCATGCTTTACTGCATTTCACTGCATGTCTCTTTGTTCAGACAATAACTTCTGAATATTTTATTGTCAGAGTTCACTAAACTTGGGGTTTTTTTCCATATCACACATGCTAAAAAGGGAGATAAAACATGCCACGAATGAAAGGCACTATTTCAGTTCATGCAGACTGAGGGGTGCTGCCCTGAACACTGGTCTGTGTGTGTCCCTTTGCTGAACCTCCACACTGTAGAGTATTTGCAAACCATAGCTCTGGCTGTAGCTGAATAATACCCATTCCTCGTGCCTGTGTGCTGCACTGGCACAGCATGGACTTACGTGGAGAATTATTTCAAGCTGGACCAAGCAGACTTGCATGGAAAGGGCAGGAGTATGTGCTTGGACCCCTCCATGCAGGTATGCAGTACACAGCCACAGCAGTCATTCCAGCACCTCCCGACATTGATGCAGTGTAATTTGTTTGCTGCTCAGTGGTGCTGAGCGAGCTGAGGCAGCCAGCCTGCTGACATGAGATCTGTCACAAAACCCGCCAGTCCTGGAGATCTGGGTGCTGTGTTTATATGTAATGATGTGAAAAATGTCGAAGAGCACACGTGCCATGATTGTGCATGCTGAGCCCTGTGATGTACTGAGCACAGTGGGATGTTTTTCCATATGCCAGCGTTCCTTGATGTGTGGAGCATGACTGCATGTCAGATGCCAAGATAAGGACCAATTCCCAGTAGTTTAAAGTGCTGTTTGGTCCACCAGCAAATACAAAGGGCATGTGTTGATAAGACAAGGAGGAATGACTTTAAACTGAGGGAGGGTAAATTTAGGTGAGTTCTTAGGCAGAATTTCTTCTCTGTGAGGGTGCTGAGGCACTGGCACAGGGTGCCCAGAGAAGCTGCGGCTGCCCCATCCCTGGCAGTGTTCAAGGCCAGGCTGGATGGGTCTTTGAGCAATGTGGTCTAGTAGGAGGGTGTCCCTGCCCGTGACAGGGGGGTTGGAACTAGGAGATCTTTTGTGTCCCTTCCAACCCAAACCATGATGCGATTCCATGACAGTAAAATTAAGCGTTAGCATGAAACATTTTTTCTTGGCTATTTTCATGTTTTAAGCTGACAGCTTGTAGCAAGGAAGGAAAACGTGAACTTCATAGTATTCATATTGTAGAAGTAAATAATGGTAGGAACCATCCTGGCCTGAAACACAGCTGGTACTTTGTGCCATAGCTAGCAACCCCCACCCCATGGAGTGCTTGGGAATGCAACAGATTGGGAAAGGAATGGACCATTTTCCTATGGAATTTGCATGCAGTTTGGTAGCTCCATGCTCAGTGGCTGTGATGACACTTGTTCCCTGTCCTCACACAAGTAATTGTGACCACCTAGCCAGATTTTTTGAGACAAGAGCAATCAAAGTTATAAAAATACACACTGTATTTTAAGCTCCCACTGTTTCCACACTTAACTCAGCAGTTAGTTTGTCAACTTGGTAGCTGACACTTAAGAGCAATTCCATGATAAATGCTCAAAATTGATTCACCAAAGCAATTTCCTGCCTTGCCTTCTGTGGCATCTTCTGGAGGACAGCTGTTTCTAGCAAGAGCCCATGTCCTTTCCTTGACTGCTGCAGCAGAGTTGAGCATCCTCCCGTACGGGCTGGAAAAGATGAGGGAATGCTGCCATGCACAAGCCATGAACATGAAAGGTGGTAGCAGAGGTCAGAAGACCTTGGCATTTGTTACACCAGTAAACTGGCCGTGTGAGGTTAACCCTAATTTCTGCACTCAGAGGGAGGTGGTCTGACTGATGGGCCAGTGCAGCGCAGGAAATACTGTGTCCCTAGAACACTGTAATGAGAAATTACCAGAGAGAAGAATTTAATTACATAGCAAGAGGGTTTCTGACTTAGCCTGACCTAATGCTGGTCAACACAAGGCTGTCCTTATTGAGACCAAAGCCTTGAAACGTAACAGAAAGCTGGCTGATAATTCTCATGGGTTTTAGATCAGATAAAGATCCAAAAGGAAAAGCTGAATCTCAGTTGCATTCGAATTTAACATATCTCCAAGTTAAGAACAGCCAAGTTTTACTGTATACTAGGCCTTACGGCAGTAAAACAATTTTCTGAACGTGAAGTCTCCCACAGAAGGTACATCTTTGTAGATATATTGTAGATATGTTTGAAGCAACTGAAACTGTGTTTTTGTATTGTGAAATAGTAGCAGGGAAGTGGTGACCAATTCTTCTTAATGGGAGTTGGTGGCTGGAAGGAGGTGAGGGAAAGCAATTATCTGTGTCTGCACCACCAGCCATGCTGTGTTCTCCTGGGCTGCTGGTCTTCTGAGCGACAGGGAGCTGCTCATCCCACAGCCTGGTGAGGTCTGCACATGCATGCAATGCATAGCACAGAATCCAAGGCTTGACTTTTAATATTGTGCTTAAGAAAAGTATTCCCTCATTCATTTTTCCCTTTTAAATTTTCATAAACTGTTGAATATTTGATGCAAACAAACCCCGTCCTTACTGTGCTTCCAGTGCACTTTGGGGTTGCGGGATTTCCTCACAGGTCTGCATTTAGTGTTTATTTGAAATCAAATTCACCTGCAGGATGCACTTAATCCTATTTTTTAAGTATTGTAGAAGAAAATCCCAATATCTGGGACATGTGGTTAATGGTAGAGGAGGTTTAATGCAACTCAGTGGATGTGAATTTTTGATGCAGCAACAGTCCAGTAATAGCCATAATGTCTCACTTAATGGGCAAGTGAATAACTCTGGAGAAATTAAAATAATTCACTGTGTTACTACTGCAGGTTGAGCAGTAAAAAGGACACATATACATGAAAAAGAGACCAATTTCAAACCAAGGGTGTTAACTCCATCCTTTCTAGAAGGTGTACAACTATTTATCTTGTGGAGCTGGCAGCACTGCCTCGTGGCGAGGGTCCTCTGTGCCTGCATGGCAGAACAGGAGCGATTTCCATCTGCTCCCAGCAGAAACAAGAGCTGCTTATTCCTTTTCCCAGAGTAAGTTACATGCTGTGGCAGTATTCAGTGCCTTTGCTGTGGATTGGCGTTAACTATCGCTGGAGAATAGGCTGATACATATCCTGGTTGCTACTGAGTTACCAAAACACAGCCTGGGGACACTTTACTGTCAATTTATGGGGCATATGCATGGGGTTTCATTTTGACTTGCCTAAATTCATTCTCTCTGCATGAATCACATCCATACAGAAATGGGAACTTCGACCCAAACTTAAACACATACTTAAAAGCCACAACTAGATGAGAGCAGTAAATTGGATAGCTAAGTGCTGTGTATGCTGGAAATGGTAGATGCACAGATGGCAGGAGAGGCAAAAAGTGTATAAATCTGGCAGTTTGGAGAACTATGATATTTATACCTGGTGAATACTTAAAGAGAGTGGCTATAATGGTACATCTGTGTTCCTAACTGCTGATCCCTTTTCTTCTTTTCTTTCCTTTTTTTTCTCTTCTTGTGGGAGAATGTCTTTACAGAAAAATGATAAACCAGAATTGCTTCCCATTCATACCAGAGAGCCACAGTTTCATTTCCAAGGGGACTAGTTAGCCTGTCTCATTAGTTTTAAACCGGTTCCCAGTCATTCAGACTTTCTACCAGTTTTTAATCTGGACATCTTAATCTACAAGCAGGCATTAAATACTCCAGTTTCTTTCCTCTCTTCCCTGATGGTATTTTCACTGTGAAGCAGCAGTTGCGTCTACGCTTGAAAACTGAACTCGTGATGTTGGTGTTGATTGTATTGTCTGTTATTACAGAAAGCACAACTGACTCAGAATCATTGAGCACATTCAGCTGGAGGTAAAACCACTGTCTAGTATTCACTGGTATTAGCTTCACATTTTTATGAGAAGTATATGCCTAAGGCAGAGGTCACTTTGCCAAATCTATTATTTCTATGGTTGTTGTACGAAGTATAACTGGAAGTAATGTGGCCCATAAGGACGGCCAGTACCAGGTATGATGCTGGGTGAAGATGTACTGGAACGTGTGTACCTCTGTTGGGAATTCTTCCCTTCATCGAGGGTGGAAAAGAGATTGCATAGTCATAAAAGGCTGATGCAAACTCAAAACATGATGGTTATTTGTGCCTGAAAGTATAAGGAGAGGAATCTTCTATGCAGAAGAGCCCAGGCATGTATGTCCACACACTTAATTTATTTGGTGCACTTTATGGACAGTATGGTGGTACACTATCATCCTCACTGTCACTCAGAGCCCACTGACACTGAGGGAGCACCAGCTTCTGGAGATAGTTTGGCGGGTGCCAAATCACCATTGTTGAATCCTGCAGAATTCAGAGAATTAGATGAAGTTATAGCTAAATAGGAAATAATTATATTGCTATCATATACTGCAGGTAACTCTATGAATAATTACAGTTACCCAGCCCATTGCTGTACATTAAAGGCTGTCAGATAAAGGCCCATTTCCAGCATATGTTCTTTTGCAAGCTGTATGTGATGTGTCTTCTCTATGCTGATAGCTGTAGCTCATGTGCAGGATAACTCCTTTCGCATATTCATAAGATCATTCAGTCCGTGTCCAGTGAAATTACTGCTTAATGGGAATTAGCCTAAAACCTAGCTACCATCAGAAATGTTGGAGTGACCAAAATACTATGGTCTCACAGAGTGATTTCACGGTGGCAAAATGTTTTACTGTGAAATCGCATTATGTGCATGCAGGACCAGTGTGTTTATCAGTGGCTGGATGTTATCTCTTCCACTGTACACCAAACCTGAGAAGCTACAAACAGGTTTTTTTACAGACTTTTAGTGGCCTCTGGGGTTTTACTACATTGAAAACATTAAAAAAGCCAATGGGAGTTTTGATGTATGTTCTCTAGACAGCGACCCCATATTCACTGCCCAATAGATATGAGGCCAGCACCGCACATGGGGCAGGAGCATCCAGAGCAATCTTAATAGTTAGTCTTTTCTTCTGATTAATTAAGTGGTTGTTTGAATACTAACCCCTATTCATTATTACCAGTATTGCCATAATTTTGTCTCCTGTGTACAGAAAAATTAAAATGTCCAGGGAGAAGCCTGAACCATTGAAAATTCCAGTGGGAATTGCATTACTCTGTAGCATAATGTGATTGAAAACATTTGTTTTCCCCCATCGTTAATAATAAATCAGGCCTCTTATGATTCCTGCTTTAGGTTTTATTTTTAAACAAGCTGTTGAAATACAGACTGTATACCAAAAAAAAAAAAGTTCATAACAGGCTTTGTTTGGATTGAAAACAGAAGTTTTGTACTGTCTTGGAAATAAAAAGAATGCAGCTATATAAAAATTCAGCCTCTTCTAATAACATATGGTTGTTTTCTGGATTTGTTGAACAAGGAAATGTACGTCTGCAATAGCACCATAAATCTTAACAATTGTAGGGAGATGAAAAACATGATGTAAGTATACAAGAAATGCCCCAGTCAGCAGTGTGCGGTGGTATCAGCTCTGGGTTTTCCAACAGGACAGTCCAGTCCCATCAGACCAGGTTGAGTCTGTCCAAGCATCTGCTGGGAAGAAGGTCTTAAAGACCTGATAAACATTTGTCTGCAGTGAAGCGTTACTGCCACAAACCAAGGAACCATACAATGGTGTTATTTGAAAAGATGAAGGAAATAGCTCAGTATTATTTGACTTTGTCCAGAAATTCAGGCTCTGCTTTTCCCATGCATGGAGGTGGTCGTGCTTGTCCTGGGTTCAGCTACAGCAGTCATTTTTTCTCCTTCTTAGTAGCTGGTGCAGTGCTGTGGTTTTGACTTTCAGCCTGGGAACAACACTGATAACACTGATGGTTTTAGTTGTTGCTCAGTAATGTTTACTCTGACCAAGGACTTTCTCAGTCTCATGCTCTGCCAGGGAGGAGGGGAAGCCGGGAGGAAGCAGAGGCAGGACACCTGACCCAAACTGGCCAAAGGGGTATTCCATACCCCAGCACGTCATGCCCAGTATATAAACTGGGGGGAGTTACCCGGAAGGCCCAGATCGCTGCTCGGGTCGGGCTGGGTATCGGTCGGCGGGTGGTGAGCGGTTGTGTCCTCTCCCCTTGTTATTCCTCTTATCATTATTATTGGCAGCAGCAGTGGTTTGTATTATACCTTAGTTACTGGAGTGCTGTTATCTCAACCCGTGGGAGTTACATTCCTCCGATTCTCCTCCCCATCCCTCCAGGAGTGGGGGGAGGAAGGAAAAGGGGGAGGGTGGTGAGCGAGCGGCTGCGTGGTTCCAAGTTGCTGGCTGGGCTTGAACCACGACATCTACCCAGCTTCCTCCCTCTCTTTCATACCCCTTCAATGAGTCACTTTTCTTCCTTTTTCCCTCCTGTCCTTGAACTCGTGTGATGTATCCCCAGCCATCTGAGCTATACCAGGGAGGCAGAGGAAGTCACAGATGCTGCAGTCCTCACTGCAAGGAGACTATCCCTTTGGCAGTGTCTTCCCAGACACTCTACTATGCACAGTTGTGAGATAATTCCATCCAAATGTGCAAATATGCAAACCAGATTCTCTAGTGGGCTTGAGCTGAAATGCATCAGTGCCTACAACGTCCCAAACGCCCCCTGCACAGCTCAGCCAACACAACTTTGCTGCCCAAACTCCTCCAAGGGAGGCACACAACCCCTTTCCCATGGCAGGGGAGGGGCCAGCAAAACCTATGCTACATCACAACCTCTTATCTACTCACTTTATCCACCTGACAATAGCTGGACTTGAGCAGAAATGGAGGGAGAGAAGGTGAGATTTGTCATCTTGGCTGGCAGGCAGCACCCGATTCCATCTCACTCAGCTGCCTCTTACACAAGTAACAACCCCTCCAGGCCCCCAAATCCTCCCCAACCCCAGGCACCGAGTGCGTATTTACAAACACACTATTTATATCTGCATGTCCAGCACCTGCGTGCAGCATGTGAGGAGAGAGATTTAAAGGAAAAACACGTCTGTCTTCATATACTGCATGTTCCCCTGGTCTTTCTATTTCATTCTGCTTTATCTATCAAAAATTTACTAACTCAAAAGCCTATTTCCATCAAAGTCTCAATTCCATGAACATTTAAAGATAAGCCTTATCTTATTACTGGTGCATTAACAGCAGCAATCTAAAGGCCTGCTGTCAATCGTCTCCTGTTTTCCATTTCTTTTTCCCCTCTTCTCAAAGCAGCTTCACAGGGAGCATGGTTGGGACCTCGCGGGGTTCTGGCTGACACCAGCACACAAACACTAACAGGCATCACACCCCTGGCCTAGTGAAAGGAACCACAGGAAGGTCCAAAGGTTTGCCTAGGGCCAAGCACGCCCCCCAGCAAAGGGAGGCGCAA
>NW_009928799.1:36648-36873 GCF_000696875.1 Nestor notabilis
GCAGCATCCAGGTTCCTTCGCAGATATGCTTCCTTGAGGCTTGAAAATGTTCTGGGTTACTTATGGCTGGGATTGAACCACGACAGGAAAGCAGTGATTATTTTCTACAGCGATCTTCTGGGGCAGAACAAACTCTGCGAGAGACCAGAATTCCATGCCTCTGGGGCAGTTAAAACATCTCACCTTAATCTTGCAGCAATGTATTTTCCTTCCCTTGCATTTTCT
>NW_009928800.1:0-14091 GCF_000696875.1 Nestor notabilis
TATATAAATACTTACTTAGCAGAAATTTATTTGTGATATACTTTGAACAGAGACACTATTTTACTTACTTAGTTTTTGGAAATGAGTCACACACATTTCTCAGTTGTGCCTTTTGCATCTGCCCCAGCTGGGATCTAGCCTCAGGACACAGGCTTGGCTTTGATTAGTGCTCCACACTGAAAAGTCCCCTGCAAAACTTCTGAAGTTCACACAGACAGAAGAAAAGATAGACCGATGGCGCCGTGGAAAATGAGGTGGAGGGATAAAGACGGGGAAAAAGCTTGAAAGGAAAGGAAAGGAAGAAAAAGAAAAGGAAAGGAAAGGACAGAAAGGAAGGAACAGGGCTTTCTCTCTGTTTCACTGCTGGGAACAGTAATGAGTGTAAACATTTGCTGATGGCATATCTTTTATCACAGCAAATCCCACAGCTTCAGGCATTTTCACGGCTCAAGGGCACAGACTAATGCCAAAGAGGCTGACTGCTCTTGCAAGCCAGGAAAGTGAGACAATGAGCATGTAACAGAATTGGCACACACAAGGCGATTTAAACTTTCAGCCACAAAGGTCTGTATTAAACCATAACAGAAACTCCTGCAGCCACAAAGAGGATTAAACAAGACCATTCATCACATCCAGTTTTTCATCTTTTGGGGCAGCAAAGAAAAACAAAAAAAATCTGAAACACAAACCAGGAGGTGAGAAAACAACAAGGTCTAGGTTTCCCATGAAAACTCCCAACCTTTTTCAAAAATACCTGTGAAAGTGGCAGAGCAACTAAAAATTGAAAAACACTCCTTTTTTAGAAAAATATTTCTCTTTGTCCCTCTCCTACAAGCATTTTCTGCTCCCTGGAATTAGGGTTGTGTCAACCAGATTGATACTACACTATGATCTAACAATGCATTCAAATTATCTATCCAAACAGTATAATTTTTCGAAGGTACAAAAGCAGTCTCAAGGGACACTACAGTGCAAAACCTCCAAGAAACATAAGGAAATGGAAGCAGAAAAAACAGCATTAAAAGACTTCCAAACTTTATTAGTTATACGTTGCACTGGTAGCTTACTAGCAGCTTGAGGGCAGTCCACACTATAACCACCATTGTGTTAATTTTTTCTTACGTGACTTACTGTTGTTCCCACTTAAATTGAGAAAAATCATACTTCCTCATCCTGTGGAAGCAAGGAGCCAAATCACAGAGATAATTCTCAGAGCCTAAAGTTTCCTGCGAGTTTTACTTCATCCTGAAATAAAAGCCTCAGACTAGCAAGAGGCACAGGGAAACACAACCAATCATTTAGTACCCAGTCTCACCCCTCCAGACTACTGTTTCTTCTCTTGGTTTTCACATCTCCCAGCTCCATAAGGCATAAATTATTCATGGAAAAAACTGCCTCTCACAATGTTTATGCAGTGCTTAGTACAATGGCACCCTTTTTCAGCTGGGGCCTCTGGGCACTCATGCAATACAAATAATCACGATGATAGCAACAATAATAACAGCCAGCTATGTTGTTCCCACTGGGCATCCACTGCCATTGTCTCCCCCTGGAGAGCTTGGATCACTTTATTTCACTGCAGGCTCCTGGTCAGTGCCAGAGGTCATTCTTCAACAAACCTGCCTCATCCTTTAGAGCCAGAGAAAAACCTCCCCGTTTTGCCTTTCAGGTTTTTCTTTATCACAGCTGTTTCATAATATGAGAAAATCCCTCATTTTTATATCTAATTAGTTTGAGCAGATCCTATTATTCTGCCTCCTGTAATACTAATTATTACACTAGCTGCATGCCTGCACGACTAATGAGTTACATTAAAGATGCGTAATTCTAAAACCTACAGAGGGAGATGCAGCACGAGTGTGATGCCAAAACAGCAGACACCAGCATCGCTCAAACAAAAGAAAATCAGAGTCCTAACAAGTTGTTTCTTCCCCCCCGGCTCCATGTCCCGTCCAGCTACTCTTTAGAAGCAGACATTTTATTGCTGCACAAAGGCAAAGTTGAGGGAAGGCACCCCAGCAAAAGCAGACTGTCCAACATGCAAAATGGAGTGGACCACAGGTGGTTCTTCTCTGTGGTGCAGCACCCAGTTTGTCTGAGCAATGAATAGCCGTCTATCAGCAGAGCAATTCATTCAGGCAACATCACTGTCAGCTCATTGCAACAGCACAAGCTAAGTCATCCTGCCAAAGCACAGCCAGCCTGTCTTGGCAGTGCACTGTGGGCAACACGTCCTCTCTGCAGGTAGAAAACAAGGCTGCAACTGTAGTACTCAAAAACCACATGTTGTTTTCTGCTCCTGGCACCAAAGTAAAGACAGGGATATACCTGATCATTAACAAAAGTCCAGCTCTGTGTTTTGACACCAAGCTCCCTAAGAAGACACAAGATAAGTCAGTGTCAAACACTGTCTTAAATCCACTGAGATTACTAATGTCAAAACCAAAGACCCTAATTAGAGACTGCAGTTCAGTCACCTTGAAGTAAATTCTGATAATTGTAATTGCAGACTAGGATAAAAGGGAGCAGCAGCTACCAGTCAGAACATGGAGCTAAGTGTCAACAGCTCCTATCTGAGGTAAGGCTGATTAATTCTATTTCACTAAATTCTTAAGTAAAGCTCTTTAAACAATATGATATTATTAAAACCAGACAGAGTGAGTCTTTCCTCCAGTGCAGTAGCACGCACAACTTGCTAAACACAGGGAACTGCAGAGACACCTTGCTAGACTCTCAATTGCTACACCTGATCTGCATTACACAAAAGAGATTACAGCCATTAACTCAGGAGGTTTTGCCTTCATGTGAGAAACCTTTCCAAACATTGCATGTTGGAGGATGTGATCTTTGCATGCCACCCCAATTACTAAAGACAATAGCAGTGCAAGCAGTGTCAACTTTGCCAACCTTATCTGGAACTGTTTTCCTGTATGGCAAGGACTGAGCTGAGCCAGGATAAACTCATAGAACTGAAAATTGATCAAAAGTTGGGAAGGCACATTTATTAAAAAGAACTAAATACTGCTGGGTGAAAAAAATTACCAGAAAGGAGCATAATTCAAAAAATGAAGGGTACATTGCAGAAAGAGCAGGCAGACTGCTTATTCTATTTAATTTTATCTTAATCAGAAGAATAAATAGCTGAAAGTACAAAAGTTATCAGGCGAGAAAGAGAGGGAGAATGAGAGTGATGGAGAGAGCGCAAAAAGAAATAAAGCCTACCAGGCAACTCAGCTCAATAAAAATAAATTCCTACTCTCTCAGCAGTTAAAGCAAAATGTTTCCTGAGTCCTGACAATACCCCATTCTTTTATCTTCTGGCTGGCTGGAACCCGAACAACCATCAATCAAGTTTGGGTGGCCGTGAAGTAGGCCAGATGGAGTATGTCGGAAGTGTTTTCTGCTCTTCAACGCAAGTTGGCCATTAGAGCAGCCACTCGACAGAAGTACCTGAGTCTTTCACATCTGTCAAGATAGCTTAGGGAGACCTTGAACATCCCCGGCCTTGCAGATACTGATTAGAATTGTGAGTGCTAGAGGAGAGGTGGCTGCCTCCATGGGGATTTTCTGATAAAAAATAGCCTTTCATCCTTTCCAGCCTTTGTGACAGGCTTTCTCATGACCTCATTTGTGTACAGACCATGGTGTCTAGAATATCACTGTAGCTGACAATCTCTCTGTCCAAATGCACAATGTTCAAGAAAAAACAACAGTTTTTATCCAGTGTTAACTACACTTCAGCACAGCAGCCCAGGACCAAGCCATTCTCTTCCAATCCAAGAACACCTCAGCAAAGCCATGGAGAAGCACTTGTCAGAAATCCAGATAAAATTCAAATTCCTGATTCATCATCTGCTCTCTCCCTTAAATCCAACATACAGCAGATTCTCCTCTTGCAAGCAGTGAACTCCAAAATGACCATGTTGCAGATTACAATCCATACTTCGAGTCAGCTGCTCGGAATAAAAAATACTGAGACAGAGCAGTGCTAATAAGGACAATTTTTATGGGTTGTTTTTTTTCCTAGTTTCCAAAATAATGAGAGCACTTGAAAAAGATTTTAAGGCTTTTCCATGAATGCTGACTAATGATAAAACAAATCCACAAGAACATTTGGATCACTGGTTTATGAGGCAGGCACTGATTCCCGAGGTTAATGAGTATCTATCTACCTCCTTGTTTAATTTAGAAGTTTTGTCACAGCTCATAGAAGCTCCTGGAAAGCCAAAATATACTTTAACAGCAAATCTGTAAAATGGTAACCCTTGGGATTTCACTGAAGGTATGATTTTCCTTTCTGTTAAGCACCAATTAAACTCCTATGAAACAGCAGTCATCTTCAAAATAGTTAAGCGAGAGAAGAGACAGACACAGGATTCACCCTAGCAGCAAAGTTGCTGCATGTTCATGAGCTGGAAAAGTGGATGAGCAACAAGAGAGCAGCAGTTACAAATATCATCCACTTATATGCATTTTTCTCAAAGAACAGGGAAGGTGAGGAGGAACTTTAGACACCAAGCCAGAGTAAGAACTGGGAAAGCCTAGAAGAAATAATCTGTCCTTCCCAAACAACTTCTTGGCTTCTTAACTGTCCACATTAACTAACTTTGTAAAAAAAAAAAAAAAAATAAAATATAAGAGGGAGAATTCTGAAGGTCTCAGACAAAGATACCTACTCCACATGCAAGCAGTGATCAAAAGAAAAACATAATTAAGTTATTTAGCGGATGTAATATACAATAAAGGAATTATTACAACAGTATTTTCTTTTTCAACGCAAATCTGTAGAGAACTTGGAATACTGTGTACAGTCCATTTTTTTCATCTCAAAAATGATTTTCAGTAATAGAAGGAATTTAGGTAAGTCCAGTTGAGTACAAATGGATAAACTGTTATACAATGAAACACTTAAGTTAGAGGTTCTATTTTTAGAAGACGGCAAGCATTGAAAGTCACAGAAGATATATAAAACTACAATTGATTGGAGAAGCCAAATAGGGGCTTTCACTCACCCCATTTAAAACATAAAATCAGAAGGAAAACTCATGTAATTGAAAGATTACAAACGTGACACAACAGAAGGAAAATTCCAGTGCACAGGAAAGGAAGTTAGTCAGGAAAATAACGAAAAAAATTTTTTTTTCTAAAAATACTTGATATTTTTCAGAGTAATATTCTCAGTCAGTTCATATCTTCTTTTGGTACTCCCAGCCTATTGCTGTCAGAGATGTATTCAGTGATGCAAGCTCTTGAAGCATACACCAGTCAGAAAGGTAATGTTTAGCAGTAAAACAGGTTCCTGTAATCAATAAGCCCCTCACTTACTGTTCTGCCAGAGCTCCCAAATTCTAAAAGGCCACTGCTCTGTTACTCCAGGCAATCACAGTACAAAGGGATGGCACTTGATCAGCATTTACACATCTAGCTATGTGTCAATACAGACCTTATGCAACACTGCCTCAAAACAAAATTGCTGCTTCCAAGTAATGCATAATATGCTTTTTCTCTTGCAGTCTTGAGCCATTTATGCAAAGCTATGGGTGGAAAGGGAGCTTAGTATGTATCTCCAGTCCATTCCAAAGGCTCAGACAATAATCTAGATCTTCTTATCTCCAAAGGATTAAATTGGGTCCTATTCTAACTATACATTGAATATAGTTTGATTTTTCCTTTATCTACATGTGGGTGGAAACTTACCTCCAACCTGTAATTTCCTTCACCTCAGGAAGGAAACAAATACTCTCAATTCCAGTCAACACGTCAGCACCCAGATTTTTAACTCGGAAACCAAGTTCAGTAGGGCACAACATTTCATACAGTACTAATCTGCTTGACCTAATTTCTTACTCTAGATCCTCCTACTGCTGCCAACATAATGTGCAGTGTAGCTCCTGTGCACCCACAGATCTGCAATATGGAATTCTTATACTTAGCTCAGCACCCAGGCAGGCTGCGAGTGTGTGACTTCCCTGCACGCTGTTCCTGCTAATGCCAACAGCAGATGAACGAGCAGGTGGCACGCGGGAAGATGCTGTGAGATTGCAAACACAAAGTTATTCTGATCGCAAACCTACGTTCACATGTATTTCTCTTTTTGCATTCCTTCAAATCAAATGAAGCCAGGTTTCCTAATCAAGTCAAACCACATAACTAGGTTTGCTGCAGCCAGTCCCAGTCCAAGTTTCAGTCTCAGCTATAATTCTCTCACACCGAGAATCAGTAAAAGTTAACTCCAATCCAGCAATTTCACAAGTGCTGTCTTTAAAACTGTAACTTGAAAAAGACCCAGTACCACCCAAGAGCATTGCTCTCACAAAATAATGCTACATTGACGCTCTGCTTTGTCTTCCTCTCCTCTCTTTTGACAGCCATTGACAGAATATACTGATTCGGGGTGGGGAGCAAAACCTGGCAAATGGCTACTAGCAGCTTGAGTGGCAAAGGTCTTCTGGCAGCAAAAAAGGAAACAAGGTCCTTCTCCCTAAACTAACAAACAGTGAAATCAAAGGCCTTCCTGCATTCCCACTCAGTCACTTCCACCCCCAAATGAAGATGTTTATTGCTGCCAACTCAACCAAGTCAGCTGGTCTCTGAAAACCTAGTTTCTATTTGTGAAATATAGTTTCTGCTTCACAGCTTGTCATTATCTACACAGGGCCTAGGCTCAGTGCTGATCTAGTAACTCCACAAATGGTGTGTGAGGAAGACCAGTTACACCTGTACTGACTGCAAAGCAGACAGATGCATTCGCACACCCAGAAAGCATCTGCAACCTCATCAGACATGTCTCTGGTTGCACAAGCAGAGCAAGCCACCTGCAGGCACTCACTCAGATCAATGGCAAACTACCATCAACAGTTTGAAAATTGCTCATCCCCGTTGCACCTGTCACTCTTAATCACATTTATTTTTATAATTATCCCAGTATTCAGAACCTGGAATGTTTTAAACCTAGATGGTTTTAAGCAAACAAATGCCAGGGTGGCATACCTTATGTGATTCACTTAAAACACATTACTTCTTTATCTCAAACAGGATCTCACAGTTTTAGCTCCCACTATAAATCATCCTACACACATAACACCTGCTACTCCAACAAGAGAGTACATTAACAGGCTTTAATCATTAGAAAGAAAATAAGTTCATCTGAGAAACACCTGGAAACACAACTGCAGAGCATATGCCTTTCTGTGTACTAGGAATTATATTGTCACTTGCACTTAAACAAGAATACTGCTGTCTTTGAATAAAAAATATACAATCCCAAGGGTGCAGAACATCCACATATTTCAGCATGCAGTGAGCAGAACATCCCTTCGATGCTACCTGTCCAGAAGGAAAGCATTTCCTTCAACTTTCAACTCATTTCCTTCCTTTTTAAAACTAGTCATTATTTGATGCCAAACAAAACTTTTATAAAAGGTGTCTTTATCAAGAGATGTTATCATTGGTCTGTTCTCATCAACTGGGGAGTTATGAAATGCATCTGTACTCTGGAAGTCTAGTCACATCAGGAAGCTGGTCGCAGCACAAGTGGTCTAAGGTTAAAATTGGAGCTCTTAATCTTCAGTTTACCTCTTGTGTGTGAGACTGCCCTGACTATACAACTCAGGAATATTGTCTGCCTGACTGCTGAGAGATAGAAGCGGTGCAGAACTAAGGAAAGGCCATGAAAATACAATCTGTCCTACTTTGTTCCCACTGAAGCATGCGGGACATCACAAATCCAGTGATTTGAATGAACTAGTGGGCAGCTTTCAGCAAATGGAATTTACCTTGAGGTTTGGGTTTGGTAAGCTTCCCACAGGGCTTTGAGATTGTGACAGTCTTCTGGCAGTCAGCATTATGAAGGGCTCTCTTTAAGTTCCCGGTTCTAGTCTTCAAGGCAGTATTCAGGTCACACTCTCCCCAGGCCTGGAACTGGTATTTGCACTCTGCTGCAATGAGTAAATAATGGCAGTTTTTAAACCAGAATCACTGAATGTGAAAACAAAAATGCTATGAGTCTAATAGGGTATCACAATTAGTGCTTGTAGACAAAAGGATAATGCAACTGAAGAAAGGAATTCCAAGAAAACTTTAAAGATGACTTGCAATGATAATTGCAGTTTCCCCCCAAAAAATATTTTTAAATTTAATCCTCTTGTTTTTGCATGGATATTGCCTTATTGTCATATAAAGGAAAATACATTCAACTATGAAGATACACAATTTTAAAAAAAGAAGGAAACAACAGCAATGAGAAATGTCATTCACATACTATATGGCTGTTTCTCCATTTGTGTGATATCAAAGGTTACCAAACAAGGCTTGAATAGTTTCAAGAATATAAGTGCAACTATGAACTTGTAAAGCTTGAAACTGCAGCACTGATTGTCTTCATAAGGCCACAATGATGGCAAAGCCATACAAGCTGTTTACTGGAAAAAAGCTAAGTTTGCAAGAGTTATCAGATCTAACTCCTGGACAGACATCTTGTCCAGGACAGACCCAACATCTGTCTAAACTGTTACATACAAACTTTCTGAACTGAATAATACAGATGAAATACACTGGTCTTCATTAATTCCATTCACAGAACGTACTGGTAGCCACCCATGGTCCATGCTGCAAATCACACACTGCAAGATCAGGTAAAGCCTGTGGCATCCACCAGAAGCTTTTGTATTCACAACTGTGAGTGAACACACAACATTTACATTGCTGCCTTAAACAGGGTTGTAAACCACAAGAGAACAGATTTCAGAGTGCTGCTGGGAGACTGAGTTTACGAGTAGGTTATATGCTGCAGAGGAGCTGCTTTGCTCTGAAGAAGCTGCCTTCTGATGACTTACGTGTTCTAGCTCTGACAAACTTGAAATACAGGAGTATCCCATTCACCAAGACATTTGGGGCTAAGCAGAAAGTACAGGCTTCCTGCTCCATACTTAAGTACAGAGCAAATCCCTTGAGAGAGCAATGCTTACCTCCAAATTGCTTCTTCCAATTGCAGGGGATCTTACACTTCTGAGTCTTGGTGGTTTGTTTGCATTCAGCTCCAGTGCGAGTGCCCTCACGTGTCCCCAGGCCACAGTCACCATTGGTGGGCACACAGACACTCCACTGCCATTCCCCACAGTCAGACTTCTTTGCCTTTTTCTCTGGGTGAAGACAAGGAACAAACCAAGCAAGAGAAATGGTTAGTACCCAGAGCCTATGGAGAAGTTCCCTAAACTTCATTAAATAGGCACATCACCTGAAACAGTGAATGAGGAAGACATTTATAAAACAATTGCTTCAAAAGCAAAAGGTCTGGCATCCTCTTCACAGTTCTGCAGAGACAGGTCAAACTCTAGGACTCCAAAACAGGGTGGATCATTCAAATTCAGTCCCACTAGCATGTCTACTAGTCCACTTAGATATTCTGAAGTGGATTCTCATCTTCACGATGGGGAATCACCTAGAAACTCTCAGGCATCACTGACCGAAACATACAGGGCTAACTCAGAAAGGATACTCCTCTGTTTCCAGTAGCAGATAGCATCCAAATACTTTCAGTTCCAACTGAAGCACAACGCACTATACAGATAAGAAATCATAGAGTCATAGAATGGTTTGGGTTGGAAGGAACCTTAAAGATCATCTGGTTCAAACCCCTCTGCCATGGGCAGGGATGCCTTCTACTAAACCAGGTTGCTCCAAGCCCCTGTGTCCAACCTGGCCTTGAACACTGCCAGTGATGGGGCAGCCACAGCTTCTCTGGGCAGCCTGTGCCAGCGCCTCACCACCATCATCCTCAAATGTATGTGTTAATGTTGTGTATCAGAGTATTTGAGCACCTCCAGGGAACAGCTGTGCGATACAAACTTTTCAACTGGTATACTATGCCACATTCTATGGCAGAATATGACCAAAACCCCAAAGGTGAAGAAAAATCTACACGGAGAACTGTACGCAAAATGCTGTTAATACACGTGCTCAGGAACAAAAGTAAGGATCATAGTTTCATTTAAATCATTAAACCCAAGTCTGATAAGAAAAGACAGCAATGTCATCAAACCCAAGTGTTCCTCCCAAAACATCTCAAGTGACTTTAAATAGCCTTATATAAAATTATTTTCCTTCTAATTTCTGTATACTTATGTTCACATTTTCTCATATTTCCATACAGCCACAATGTCTATAAACACCTTTGTAATCAGAACAGTAATTCAGATAGACTCACAGGTCATTTTAACTGGTAAGTGGCCTGTAAATCATAAGACCTTAAGAAAACCACCAAAAGATGCATTCCTTAAAAAATGTCAAAACTGGGTTTGATAGATACGAGTTTTCCACTTCAGGCCTGTCTCCCCTATAACGAGGTGTGAGTTCATCACTGGCAGAAAGCAATTACAGCTGCATGTCTGGCAGTCTTTATGCAGCAGCCAGCTAGTTCCGTTCTTTGTGGGAAGATTTCCACATCACACAGCATTGGCCTAGCATTGTCAGATACAACACCAAACAAGCAGCATGGTAACTGCTCTTTCATCACTCCTATTTGGATCTCCCTAAGTCAAGAATGAACCTATTCCCAGAGTAAATATTAAGCTGCCTTGCAATACCCACACTGTGGTAAAATAAGGACTAGGAGGCTGTCAAGCTGCTAGCTTTCATGGAAATGACTTTTTGTTTTCCTACTTAACACAGAATAACGTGTCACAGCCACAAAGCCCTACCCTGTATGTCAAAAGGTTAACAAACAACCTGAAATTCATAACAAAACCAGAACCATTTGACATTCTCCCACACATGCAATCTATCACGGGGATTAACTCTGAACTGCACTGGACCTTACCTGGTTTCTCTTTTTTGCCAGCCTCTGTGGTACTCACAGCTGCCAGAATGAAAACAAGTGCCAGGATGGCAGCTGTGAACATTCGACGTTGCTGTTGTTGCTGTTGCATTCTGGGGATTAACAAGAGAAAGTAAAAAAAGGTTGGTTAGAATTTTAAAAAGTGGGACCGCATCTAACATGTTGCTACAGCATTCTGGGGAAGCTCTGCTTCAGGCCAACACAAAACAAGCAGGTCAAACATAATTAGCTATTGGCAGAACGGATATCTTGGTTCCAGAGAGAATACAAAGAATTTTACCAATTGTTTTCCAGACTGTGCACCAAATCCCTGGTCTACATCATTGATGTTATGAATGAGTTTTGCCACAAGAAGTTCAGTAATTACTGCTCATCTTCTAGAAACCTGTCAGAGAATCAAGGCTCCCAGTGGGCCTGGAACTCTGTTCTTCTTTCCTGACCTCTGACTGTGATTTATTGTGTAAAACTAAACATACCATATACTTTGTGTTTCAACATACCCATTCACATGAAGCAGGGAATGCCACACTGTCCACCTTGCAAGAGTTCAAGTTCTTATTAGGCTTACTTGACATCTGAAAATAGCTTATATCATGAAAACTTGCATAGGTAATATGTGATGTATTACCTTAATTGTCATAGCATCTTGCTACCTCCTATCGTTCCCCTACAATTAGTGTCTCTTCTTGATAGAAATTAAGCTAACTGCTTGAAATGCAAAATGGGCACAGAGGCAGGACTTGCACACACAGCTAAAGGCTATCTATCTGTAACATGCTAACAAATCCAAAATCTGGATTGGGAAGCAAATATTCAAAATATAAATTCAAAAGTAAAAGAAGAATTAAAAACATTTGCTTGGTGGTGAAACATCATTTACTGGCCAATCACCAAAAGTCATTCAGGACTGGCTGATTTCAATGGCTTACATATATATTTCTCTTTCACTTTGCTATAATTTGCATTGTCTCATTCCGGCATTGTTTATCAGAAAGCGGGGCTATAACGAACACATATGTTAAAAATAAGCAACCTTCCCATTTCTCAGAGACACTTCTTTAGGAGGCAGCCAGGTACCAATACAGTGGACTCAGGATTGCTCATATTGAAGTTATCGCCAGCCTTTATTTTTTGTTTTACTCAGGGCCCATGACGTTCATGCTACACCAGCTTTCCAAGGAGGTGTCAACAGTGCTAGCCACTAAGATGGCCTTAATAACTTAACTAGACTGATGTTACTGAGAGTTTAAGAGGCAACCTGATCTCATTTTGCTGAGCACAGCAACCTTAGGGGAGAAATAATTCTCAACATGAACAAAGAACAAAATGTATTTGAAATTTAATTTGGCACTCCTCGGTATTCCCTGCTGGCAACCTCTTGCTCAAAAACAACATAATTGTAATTGACATGGAAAACAGGAGAGGAATCCCAAACCCAGAGACTTTTAAGTATCTAGCTTTAACACTGTGGTAGAAGCCAGAGGAGAAAACCCAACGGTTTTGTTGAAATAAAGTTCATATGAAGACTGCAATAGACCTGGTATTCAAATGTCTGAAAGAGCTGTCATTAGCATCCATTTGCTTTATTTCAAAAGAAAGTACCATTTCCCATCATGAAGAAAAGACCACCAGTGTTTCCAATGAACTCAAACAGAGCCTGGAGCTAGAGCACACAAGTCCTCTGTGAACTTGGGTTTGTTTTTAACTTTCTTCTACATTTTCCCCCTAGAGCTTCTCATGTTTTACAGAAAACTAATTACATAAAGAAAATAAGCAATAATAATAATAAAAGCTGTTATCTGCCTTTCTATTCAGCTGACTTCAAACTGGTTCTCTATAATTAAACACAGTTGGAATACTTGTAAGACACCCAACCTTTTCCCTCAGCCCCTTTCCCCTGGAGAAACTTCACCACTTGTAACACTGCACTTCACCTCACATCCCATTTTCCCTGCAATCTATCTTCTCACTTCCTCTCTTCCAGACGACTCACAGGAATCCCTTGTTGAAGAGTTAAGCACTTGTGTGGAAACACATACAGAAAGACAAATACTTCCATAAACTCAAGATAACCATCTCAGCATGCTGCCTGGGGGTGTCAGAAGCTGAAACAAGGCAGCACCAGAGGGTTTGCTGCACAGCATGTTGCTGCACACAAGAGATGCCTGCAGAGGGATTGGGACTCCCTCCTTCATCCTTGCTGCCCACCCCAAGGACATGGGAAGTAGTCACAGGTACCCCACAGGCTGCTAGCAGTCACTGGGAGCCATGCATAACTGTTTCTAGGGAAGTTGCCTTATATTAAGTTGATAGAGACTCTAATTCAAATCTGATTGACATTATTTTCAGCAAAACAGGCAGCAAAAATAGTTGGGGCTTGAAGTCTAGGATGATCCAGAAGCCCTATAAACAAAACCCCATGAAGCCTTAATATAGCATGTTTTCTTAAGATTCCAAACCTCCCTACAGCCAAAACACTTGCCAAGTTGTCTAAAACAAACACTAAACCTGTGCACAGTGAAAGAGAGATCCCTCTGGTAGAGAGAGCCAGGCTGCTTCCTGAAGTGCCTCTGCTATCAATTACCAACAAGTGAAAAGACATGTTGTACAGATAAA
Source organism: Nestor notabilis (assembly GCF_000696875.1). NCBI lineage: Eukaryota > Metazoa > Chordata > Aves > Psittaciformes > Psittacidae > Nestor > Nestor notabilis. The sequence continues at coordinate 13,451 of NW_009928800.1, forward strand.
GGCCTTGCTTCACACCACACCAACACCTCGAATTTCATGTAACCGGTATGACTACAGAAAATTGCATGATTCCTTTGTACGTGATAGACCAGCAAGGGCAGATGCTCCTACACAATTACAAACAGCATATATATACTACCCATTAAACTTCAGGCATTTTTTCAGAAGGCCAGAAAATCCCACCTATCAGTAGTCATTTGACTTCAATCTTTGATTTTCCTTGCAAATATTTCAGGTGGCCATTAAAAAGTTGGATGGAGAGAAAAACATGTCAGGCTGTTATTGGTTTTGAAAATATATTGGCTTTGAAAACAAGATACTATGTTGAAAATAACTTTGTAGGGTTTTGGTTTATTTTTTCAAGTATCTCACAATAGGCAAAATGGACTCCTTGACATTTTGATTTTCATAATGAGCCTTCTATCTACACCAACAGTAACAAGTTGTCGTGGTTAAATCATATGTCCTGAAGGGAAACTATTTCTACAATCCTGTATGACAGCCCCTCAACAGAGTATGACAGCAACATTTAAACAAGTGGCAGTGGCATTTGCAACCAACAGGAAGAGACAAAAATAAAAGTGAAGCAAAGAGACATTTGGGGTGGCAGGAGCTCCAGAAGGTAAAAAGAGAGAAAGAGT
>NW_009928800.1:14122-29194 GCF_000696875.1 Nestor notabilis
GAGTGTTTAGAACAGTTTAAATGGTAAGCTGGAACAAGATCAGAAAAAGAGAGTGACTAGTCATGAAAAGAGCACCACACCAAAAAGTGTGTAGCGAGGTGAGAAGTGAAGCCCAGCTGAGATTCACCATCTACCAAGTGCCTTCTCCCAGTAAAAATGAGGCACAGAAATTCCTTCAGTCTTACAGTTCATTTCTCAGTCAATTGCTGCTTGGAAGTACAAAAAGAAAGGAAAACTAAAAAAAAAAAAAAAAGAAGGCAGTCAGAAAATTAATTAGTTCATCAACCATCCACACATGGATTTGGCTGCATGTTGACCACCAGAAAGAGTCAGGCAGAAGATGCTATGGCTGCAGTTTAAAGGACCATCTGAGCAGAGGTCGACCCTCCCACTCCAAACCCCTAGTACCCCCCAACCTGATAGAATCACTCTCGTCTTTTCTGAACCTGATTCATTAAATCATTCATTTGCTGTGATGAATACAGTCCACGCAACAAAGTTTACCGACTACTTCAGGAATATCTATCCTATGGACTGCAGCACACCAATCCCAGATCTACTAGAGGCCCAGAACAGTACCTACGTAGTATAGCACAGTGGCATGCACACTTCCATTTGGTCCAGAAATGTTACAAACACTTTCATGCAGTGCCAGGCTTTGTCTAACTGCCCAAGAGAAAGTTTACTCCTTCCAACCCAAGACCCTGCAAACACAGTTTGCTGCTTTCATACCCAAATTGGCAGCCCAAGGCAGCTCAGGTGTTTTCTTGCAGTGCCCCTTAGAACTTTGAATCTCACTTAGTGGAAGCCACAGTTGCTGGAACAACTCTGTCTGCATTCATGTAATTAACTCATCCACAGGATCTCCATTTCTCATACCTGAACATGTCTTTCCTGAACACAGGCATCCAGAGCAAACAAGACAATTTCAGATGAAGCTCTGTTGGTAAGTGTTTATTTTTCCTAGCCTTACTGAAGCTAGCATATGCAGCACATCCTAGTATCACATATGCCTTTTGCAGGTGGCTTTATTGCTGTTAATAACTATCACTCATAAGCCCTTCTCCTCAACTGCTTCTCTTCAAAACAACTGGCAAAATCCCAGATTATAAAAGCAAGTATTTTATTATTAGTGCATATGAGTGTAAACTCCCACTCTGAACTATCAGGTTTTCTCACATGATTTAACCTGTCCGTATCCTCCAGTTCTTCCAGTATAACATGCCAAACATCAACTGTGTTGATAATGCTGTTACCCTGCACGTACTGCAATACTGTATGCATTGTCATTGCTAATGACAGGCTTTGAAGTGAGTTTGCAAGACCTCAGGACTGAGGCTTGTCAAGGCTTGCTCTGTCTGAGCTTTCCTTGGCCTGTCTGCAGCCTCAATTTTTCTAATTGGACAGTTAGCTATGACTAATTTGATTTCATTTCCTTCGCCATTGTAAAACCCAGGTTTTATGACTATTACATTAATGTGCTATACAGAAATGCAGGACTGGTATCTTAGCAAAGGCCTTGAGAAATGGTGACACGGGATGCAGTGTAGAGGAGTAAAGGTAGGAGAGATATGAGATGGAGCACAGGCTTGACAGTGGATACCCCCCAGCTATAAACAACTCGCCCATGGCCAGATAAAGAAATGAAGACCTGGAGCTAAGGATACAGGAGTAAGAAAGAGAACACAGAAGTAGTTTCCACCATACTTAAAAGGTGCCATGTATATTAAGTTCGGATATAACATGGAGCTGCAGACTAATGAAGAAAGAGAAAGGCATAAAAGCAGGTCAGTAAATAAAAAACCCAACCTCAAGTTGATCCTAAAGTAAGGATTAAGAAACCATCAACACAAACATCCTCCTGGCTGAGGATCCCAGATGATGACAAGTCACCATAACCATCCCCACAACCACCACCATACTGAAACCTTAGGGCCAAGAGGAGCTGGGAAAGGGTCAGCATAACATTATAAAAATCAGTTTAATGTAGATGTATGTATAACAATTTAACTGTATTATTAACTTCTGCATAGATAGTCTTTTTCTGTAATAACTACATCTACACAAATAATGATTCTTGGATTAGACTTAATATTTCAGTTATGCTAACAATAAATTTTTTACTTTATACAAATATACGCAAAAGGTCTGGTTCCTCTTTGCTGATAAACAGTATTTTAAGCATAAGTATGATTCTCATCTTAGTCTTTTAGTACACTACCATTTTCATCCCATGATCATGAATCAATAAAATGCATCCCAAATACAGACAAAAAAAATCCTACAGCCCATTATTTCTCTTCACAACACTGTTCATTTTGAGTTCTTTTTAAGCTTCTTACCCATTTTAGAACTACCTTTTGTATTAATCCCCATTTTTCCTGCTTGAATGAATAATTTCTCATCAAGTCCCACAACAAATACTTTAATAAATTACAGTTTGATTAGTCCCAGATTAGTCACATCTACAAAATCAGTTTTTAAATGAGGTAGTCTGGGACATCAGTCTCCTTTCAGTAAACACATGCTGTGTTTAATGAAACTTAATATTTACCTCTGCGTCTTAAATTATTCTCTTATTCAAATTGTGTTCTATTTTGCAGTCCATCGAGGACAGATTAACATGTCTGCAGTTATCTGGATCTATTTCTTTCCCCCTTCTTAAAGAAAAATATTATATTTATAAAATATATATATTAGCTATGCACCAGTTGTACAACATGTTTTAACCATCTTAATGAATCTGAAATGTCAAGTGCCATTTTTACAGTACTCTGACATGACAAAAACACAGTTCTCTCTGTAAAAGAGAAGTTAAGAGCATTTGGCTTTTAGGAGTCTGACCTCTGTAACAGTTGCATAAACTCCTGCTTCTCCAGGTCTCTCTCTCATTCACCATATGGTTCATAGCCTTATGTCCTACCTGTCCTAGCCAGACCTTCATGGACTGTAATCTTCCAACTGTAAAATGCTCCCTCTTCCCTCACACACATACATATTTGAGTCTTTATTTGAGGACTAGGGTTAAAAAACAACCAAACAAAACCAACCAACCAAAAAAAAAAAAACCACAAACAACTAGATTTGCTTTTGATTTCCTTCATAAGATTAGGTTTTGGTGAGTCTTACCAATCTGCCACTTCTGGACTTCCAAGACACTACTTTCTTGCACGATCAGTATCATTTTCTGAATTTTTTGGAAGCTCCTGCTATCACTTTAGTGGGTTGATCCCCTGTTAGATTTGGAATTCCTCTCTACAGGCTTTTTTGCCCACTCTTTCTTTCCTTGAGGAAACAAATTTCAATATTTTTTTTTCCCTCTACATTGATATAATGAGATTTGAAACAATCCTGTATTAAATTCATTGGTCCAATATACATCAGCAGTTTACTTAATTTCTTTAAAATCAACTATGAAAATTGAATACCTTCATTAGATTTACATTCATGCATGTTGCTCAGTTGCTAGCTGGGCTTAAACCACAACAATGCTCCCATGTAATATAAACTGAATCAGCTTGTTAACACTTCATACAAGTGGTTATTTTTAAGGATGAGCTTTAAGAATGATCTGTAAGGTTATACCAAATTAAATTCTAAAATAGCATCTACTTTTTATAGTCCTATGGTAGGTAGTGAAGAGGTCTTCTTATTACATTTTCCTCATGCATAACATAACCAGCTCTGGGTTGACACAAAGCCAGTAGGTATTTTTCCATACTCCTCTGAAGTAGCTGAGTCATACGAATCCTATCTTACGCTTATAAGTAGCTCTTATATATTTACACTGTATCATTAATTTCCATTACAGCTATACAACTTTTACTGTGGTTTCTATCTTTTCTAGACCTTCAAGTCCTGCCTACCAGTCATGATTTCCATTACAGAGTATGTGTGGGCTAACCCAGTATCAATTTGCAAGTACTACACCTCTTTCCAGATTCTCCTACTCATTGCCCAGCCACCTGCACCTGATACTTCTCTCTGATCTCACCCAAATGTCTTGCAGGTACCAACTTCCGATAAACTGCTTTCAACCCTTTCTAATGCAGTTTTCAACAGTAATAGTTTAGTTCTCTGTCTTGGCTACCCTGCAACTGTATTGTTTCTCTACCTAATGATAAATCTTTATTCACCTTATTTTTCCTTCCTACTAAAAGCAGACATAGACATTGCATACATTTCTCTGTTTGCTTCCTTACGGGTGAAGATCCCCAAACTCTCCTCACAACACAAAGCCTTGAGCCAACTTGCTGATCTTCATCACTTAGTTGCACCTTCAAGGACTCAAGAAATGCTGTATTCATTTCAAACACAACTACTACTACTAAACAATTACTACTATAGCCTTAGTGGCTAAGCCTAAAAATGAACCAAGGTTTCAGGAAAGAAAGAGTCTTTAATTGTAACAACTTGTTCAACCAAATGACACTATCTCTGGCTCAAAACTATGCCTTAATCTCATTACTAACAATGGTTATGTTTCAGAATGATCCTATTAAAGAAAACCTACTAGAATAATGATCAAACACCAAGTTTTCTTCTTTAGTGAAACTAAGTAATGAAATTACATTTTACTCTTTGGGTAGTAAGGGTTGAGAGAGTTGGTCAATGTATCAAAAAAAACCCAAACATTAATTCAGAGACCTACAGCTACCACAAGCCTGCCCAAAGCAAAATATGTGTGCTCATTTCTCTTACTCCTCTGACTTTCCTGTGAGCGACGGGCATTCTCTTGCAATATAGTAATGAAATTCTGGGAGCTGTGTCAACACCGCCAAACAGCGGACACCAGTGTTCTGAGTCTCTGTGCTAGCTTAGTTCAAAGCCATGCAGGAAACCTCAAACCCTACTGCAAAAAAGCTCCCTGCATTTCACCCACAGGAGGATGGCTGGATAGTGGGGCAGACACCTTGGCACCAGCCTCCAGGTCCCCATTCCAACACGCACAACAAAGTGCAGCTGGCAGGTTGCTCTGTCTGGCAAAATGATAGAGAATCAGGGAATTTCAACTAACAGGTGCTCCTCAGCTTTTCTTTTTTCCATCCTCTCCTTTGCTTCATTTTGTGGGGGAGACAGAAGCTACCCCTCATTGAAGCAGCTCCAGCAATGCTCTCCCTCCATGCAGGGGAAGGGAATCTGGCAAGCAGCAGCTGGTAGGGAAGAGGCAAATGCTTCTAAGGTGAGCTACTATTAGGAGTTAGGTAAGCGGAAATTTATTCAGCACTATAATGGCAAATTTTTAAAAAATAGAAATCAAATTGAGTATAACTATCTATATCTGTAACTGTTGCTGCAGACCAGCCAGGGAAGAGAGAAAAAGCTCTAGAAGACTGGAATTATATTCGGCAAATTTTATTTTTTTAAACCAGCATTTATGCCCAGCTATAGCACGGGGTACCCGTAATAACAAGCCAGCATCAAACAGTTAGCTAAAAAGCAAAAATATCACAGCGTAACCCTTCTGATAAGCCCAAGTCAAACACTTCAAAAATTGCAGTGTGCAGCTCAGGGACTACATTTTTCAATATGTAATCAACTTTATGTTCTCTTTTAAACATGAACATCATTAAGGGCTAGAAAAATGAGCACCAAGGGCAGCAAGTTATGCCAATGCCATTAAAAAAAAAAAAAAAAAAAAAAGCAGGGAAACAAGAGTTGCATGACTGAAGAAAATTATTCAAATATAAGCAACAAAGTAAAAAACAATGATCAATTAACATGCCCCATATAGCTTTGTTCAAGTAAATAAGCTAAAGTAATTAGTTAAGTTGTGGATAACAGTCCCCCTGGCTTTTGATATTTGCATAGTTGATTGCATGTTTGTCTCTCACATCAGGCTAAGGCAAGCACACACGCTGTGGATATTTTATATTTCTAGCTCCCCAGACATAAATTACTAGTTCAAGTTGATAACAGATACCCCTGGGTACATGAATTCTGCCTTTTAGGGCTGAGCAGAATTTAGACTGACTCCAGAAAACAGCCAGTCCAAACAAATGCAAACAGAAAAGTTATTTAAATTTTCAAAAATTTTTGCCCAAACTGAAAAGTTTCCTGGGAGAACATCACTTTCAATAAGATGGCAAGTTTCCGAAAACATTTTTATGAATTAAAATAATTTTATTTTTGTTCTTACAAGCTCACTAATACTAAAACCGAAATTATTCCCATTTAAAATACTATTTTACAAAAGCTATACAAAGGATCCTACTGCTTCTCATAGGCAGACTCTCCAAATACTTCTGCAACATAACATCAGACCTAGAAATCTGAACGTCTATTTGGACTTTTCATTAGCCAACTCTATCTCTCCAGGAGCACCAAAAGCTGTGTGATTCCTTCACTGCAAGTTTTTAGCAAAATTTTGCCAACCCACAACACTATAAGCCTTCATCTGATCACAGAAGAAGGAATCAATATAAAAAAGGTCTTCTGGAGGGGTGGAAGTTTGGTATTCATGCAGTAGTTTGTGAACAAAAATAGTTTTCTCCTCAGAGGAAAAGTGCAGTAACTGCACTTTGTAACAAAAAAACCCAACCGTATCATATGATGATGTTAAGAAATTAACCATGTCAATAAAAGGGTGAAAAAAACATGCTGTCCTTTCAAGAGAAGCATTACATTCATTAAACGTAAAGGGGCGGTTGCTATTTTCTTTGTTAGTCCTCAGCCAGTGTATAGATATAATTTTCTTAACCCTGGCCTTCAAAATTTCTCTTAGCAACTACATCACTGAAATGAACATCACTGTTGAAATCCATTTTCTCTCCTTCTCTGAGCTCTTATTTTGTTCTCATCCACAATACACGCATTTTCTTCCTCTTTTGCTCATGGTGGGCCTGAGCAACTCAGGGCTCTCAAGTGATAACTAATACTGTCTTCTGCAGCTGCCTCTCCTATTAACCTTCGCCTCCCACTGCTCTGGCTGAGAAGCTGAGAAAATAAAACAAAAAACCACCCAAACCAACTGATATTTTAGTTCATTCTTTTGTATTTCCACATTCTAACTGAAAAAGACATTTTAAGCCACTTCTGTTACTGTGATTTTTTTTTCCTGTCCCTGCTCTTCCCACAATGATCACAGCTGCTGTGTCACTATCAACAGTCACACTGGGTTTCTTTACACTTCCGTTTCTCCAAGACTAAACATGAGATTAAACAGTCCTGGATCTGATCACCGGGAAGACCACAGGAGACTCACCTCCATTCTCTCCAATTATTTTTGCTTCAGTGACAGTGAGGCCAAGCCATTGACTCAACTCTCCCATGCATCATCTGCACCAATGTGCCTCTCCTGGAGAATCCATGTGTTGTGGTCACAAGTTTCCCCAGGCACAACTACTGATGCATCCTCTCTGTCTATTCTCTATCAACTCTGCTCCTCCAATGTGCAAAAGATACAATTCCTTGATAATGTCAGAGGTACAAAACATGCCTATCTAGGGGAAAACAAGCTCTTATTATAATTATTCTTTCTTCCTTTTTTCCCACCCCTGGCTAGCATCTTTGCTTTATCTAATGATCTTCAGGTTGCCTGAGATTGTTAAAACACAAGTATTTTTTCATGGTTTTGCAGTGCTTCTGACCAGACCCATACTACTCAGCTACCACGGACACTACAGGACCTGAAAAAGACAAATAAACACTGTAATACAGAGCCATCTGGTATAAGGAATACAGCCAACACGTATTTGGCTAGCTAATGCGTTTTCATCTACCAGATATTAATTTGGGTACCTTCTAAAACTGTTAGAGGAACGAAAGGCATTTTCCCATCCTCTTGCTAAGCAGAGGGCAAAAAAAAGTGTCTCTCCTTGTCCCTGTCTGGCCAAGAGAAAGTTTTCCTCACAATTATAAATTCATTGATTGAAACGGAATAAATTTATGAAGCTCCACTTTCTTGACTGCAGCAGTAGTAACAACATCCTACGGGTAATCACAGTCAGACAAAAAAAGAAATAAAAAGGAGCAATCAATGAATATAACTATTTTTGTAATTAGGTCCACAGCCAATCATTATTACTACTACGAGAACAAAAATTGCATAGATATACACTGATGTCACCACAGCCCAGTGGTGATCCCATAATTGTGAACGCATCAGGATTTGAGAGCTGTTTAAGCTGTGACATGATTTTCATAATGAGCAGCTGTACTGTAGAAGCTAGACAGATGCCTCCACTGTATTTTAATTTTCTTTTTCTCCCTCTGCTCCAATGAGGATATTTTCAGCTCAATGGCAATAGGCAAATTGCAGCATCTGTCACTATCCTCACTTCTCTATCTATGAAATAGGTATAATAGCCCTTGCCTCCTTCAAAGGAACACTGAGAAACCCATAATAAAAATTACTTTGTAAAGGGGGGATAATTTTATTATCTAGCATCAGCTGCAGCTTGCTCTAGCTTCCTGGATCTCATGCCTCCACGGTTCCAATTTTTGAGCAGGGTGGCCAGACTCCCCCAGGCAGAGAGCAGCAACAACACTGTGCAGCTCCCAGCAGCTCAGCGTGTTATTGAAGGAAAGCTGCAAGACACAGCAGAACCCCTTTATCTCTGATGACTACCTTCCCTTAAAAGTAATCAAATTTTGCCAATTACTTTAGTTTTGATTCGCCTGAGCTGACTGTCAGGTTGGAAACTTTTTCTTCTTTTTACCTCCAATCAGACTCTTGGAAATACTCTATACTCCTAAAGAAAGTAGCCCATTTTATTTCCTTTACTCATTATGACTCCCTGACTCCTTTGCCATCTGTCTATTCATACCACATTCCAAAATACACATTGTAGTTAGAAACCTACTTAAGCTGAAAGAACATGACCTCTCCCCTATACCCTCTATTAATTACTATGAGGGACTGCATTTTTTTATTTTTTTTTTTTCCCCTCAGATAAATTATCTCCTCACTTCAAATGACAAATCCCAGGGCATTGGGACAGCTATGCAGAAATTAATGAGGAAAAAATTAATTCAACCAAAACTAACTTGACATGCAAATGAAATTTGTGTTTCTGACATGTTGTAACATGGGGCTAGAATGTACTTTTAAATCATTCTTCTCCAAAAGCAGGGAGTGAGCAGAAGGCAGCAGTTGTGTAGCGTGTTATCGCCTCTTTGCCAGTCAGAAAGCAAATGGCATCTTCATGCCCTCCTCCACTCTGATACCAGCTAGCAAAGAAAGAGAAGAGCCCAGACCTCATCTTCTGCAACTGATATTAATAGAATCATAGAACCATTTAGATTGGAAAAGACCTTTAAGACTATCGAGCACAACCATTAACCTAGCACTGCCAAGTCCATCACTAAATCACATCCCTAAGCAACACGTCTACATGTCTTTTATATACCTCCAAGGATGCTGACTCCACCACTTCCCTGGGCACCTTGTTCCAGTGCTTGACAATCCTTTTGGAGAAGAAATTTTTCCCAATATCCCATCTAAACCTCCCCTGGCACAACTTCAGGCGATTTCCTCTCTTCTTACCCCTTGTTACTTGGGAGAACAGACCAACACCCACCTTGCTACAACCTCCTATCAGGTACTTCACAGCTTTTCCTACACCGCTACAGCTTTAAGAACTGCCACTCTTATTGCAATGCAATTTAACAACCACTTAGAATGGACCCTACCTTAAATTCACAAAAGGACATTCACCATCTATTCACTGTAACATTTAATTGTGACAAAAAAATGAGTTGGGATGCAGTGCCACGCCCTTTTCAGGTATGGAAGCCTGACCAATGTTCATTATGACCATATTAGTGCTAGTAATCAGCAACACCTTTCAATAGCTATGGTGAAGTGCTGTTAGGCACTGATGGTGAACAGCTGCATTCTGTGACAGCACCTCAAAGTGGTGGCTCCATCCTTAGGAGATTATCCTAGAAACAAACAAGGGGAAGAGAGGAAAGTGTGCTTACCTTCACTTGGCAGAACAGAAACTGAGGTTTAGAGATAGTAAAAAAAAGTGTGTGACAGAGATAATTTTTTTTCAGATAAAATAGTCCTGCACCTTAACTAAAAAAAATCCTAGACTGAAAATCCTTCTTTCAAATATGACCAGGAAGACAAAGTTGCCTCTGCTCTAGTTACTTAACTACAGTAAGTTTCATATTTCTATCCAAGGTAAAAAATATGATAGGTTATTGTAGCTACATCATTTGATGCAGATGGCAGACGACGTAATTGTACAGTGTGAAACACATAAGAGGTGAGACTTTGGAACAGCCTTTTTGGCTTAGACTGTGGAGCTCTTCTGCTATGTTCCATAAAATCTTTCCATTTTGAAAGTCAATACAGAGCTACGGGTCTCGCATGAAAAGAGAATTCTTACTCTCTTTCCAAACCACAATGGCTAAAGAGATTTTTTTCTTTTTGCCCAATAAAATGCAGAATCTGCAGAGACTTGTGTGACAAGAGTCATACTAATGACATACAGTACCATCACAGTATCACAGAATAAGTCAGTGGATGCCAGAAAGACAAGATGGCATTTAGGAATAAAGAAGTTGGAATTTATAACCTCCAAAGGGAGGCTACAGCCCTGGAGGAGACTGAACTACTGCTGGAAGGCAGGTTATATTCAAACTGAGTTCTTACTAACATATAAATAAGGTGATTTTTTAAAAGCTATATCTATGCCACACATCCAAATGTAATAACAGCTAGAAGTAAAATGTAAAAACATGCACACTGAGAACAGCTCAGATTCGTTGATCTACTGGTTGATTGTTTCCAGCCAATATGCTTTTCCACTTCTTTCCAAACTAGACTGCTTTTCAGTTTTGGAGCTTATATCACAGCAACCAGGCTTTTGCTGAAGTTCTTTGGGAATCACCCCTTTGGGAATTTGAACAATCAGTTAGTCACACAAACTTAGTGCTAATTCACCAGCAGAAATTAAAAGAAAATGAAAAAATCATTTATGGTTATGCTTTTTTGGTTGAATTTTGTATTGATTTCAAAACAAAAATTTAAAGCTTGGAAGACTTGTCTTCAGATCCTCTCTGTGACCGACAGCTGACGTTTTGACTGCTGTTTCCCACTTCTCAAGAGACCCTTACCTACAGCTCAGAGATTTCTCAGGCAGGCATCTCTATCACCCATATAGAGAATTTGTCCCACACTAAAGGTATTTCTAATGGCCTCAAAGGGATTTTCCTGGAAGGTGGGATTATCAGCAGTGAATATTTAAGTTCTTTATATCACATGATCAGCTTTCACAGGAGATGTAGAGAAACTACTAACATTAAGTGCCTTGTAGGACAGTATTTACAGCATTCAGATATGTGAGTATGTGAGGTTTTGGCTGAAAAGAAAGATTTTTCCAGTCCAACAGAGAGGGGATGTGAATCAGGACTCCCTCACTGAAAATCCTATTCAAAAGTTCACTAGATAAGGGCAAGGCAGTACTACACAGAGCAGCCTCACTGCTCTCTTCTCCCTTGCATGAGCAGCAGTTACTTTTTATACTTTTTAACTTAACCTACAGTTACATATAGCTAATCTCATAACTGCATTTCTCAGTGAATAAAATATTTGCCAACTGTGATTCAACAGAATTTTCTTGAGAAAATGTCTGTCAGCAGAGTTGCAAGACAGTCCTCTTTTTTATGTGTGAAAGAAACTGCTCCTAAGCACTTCAACCACCATAAAGGCAGGATTTTTAGAACGAAGTTCCAAATTTTTATGTTCATTGCATCCTGCACACAGGGATACTTAGAGATTCCAGTGAGAGAACTCCATAGCAAACCCCATGTTTTTCAGACCATATTCCTAAAGTTGAAACCCAGGTGGTCTCTTTAGAGCTGATGAGTGGACCTCTAGGGATTATATTGTTTAGACATTTGGATTTTGGGTTTTTTCCCCTTCCTCATGCAAACTGCCATTTCTCCTTCTCCCATTGTTCTGCACTGCTATTACGTGCGGAAATTCAGTACTGTATTTCCCCATACGAAGAAATTGGCAAGGAAATACTGCATGCTCTTGGCAGAAGTTTATCCTGGGATTATGCCAATAAACAATCATTTTCTGGTTGCCACAAGCATTCCATTATTTCAGTTTGGCCATTCCGTCCACTCCAGTTCAGCCCTGTTAGTGCTTCCTTAATAAATCCTTATTATCAGGGGCTTAGGCCTCAGTTGTTTGAATTCCTGCTCAGCTGGAACTTGGTATTCAGAGACCCAGTCTGAATGTCCTCTAAAAAATATATAATTAAAACACTTACTTTACCACAGAGCAGACACAATGGAATTTTGTTGGCTGCAACTTATATTTGCACTCTTAAAGTCTTAAGAAAAGCTGGATTTTGAGGCTTGTTTTATACACAGCACTTTGGAGGTTGGTTCTCACTACGAATGTGACAGCAATCTTTTGCCTTCATCTTTCTTTGCATGTATACGCCTGTTGTTTACAGTGCAAAGAGATTTCATTTTCACATCCATTTTTAATCACCTACTTTAGGCGATGGATTTGAGGGGGGAACCCTAAAACCCAAAAGCGCTTCGAAGCTCCCTCTGGGGTAGGTACTGATCAGTGACAGCACCTGAGACAGCTCCTCCTCCCCTAGCACAGCTGACTTGGTGCCTACTGACGAAGCAGCTCAAGCCACGTATCTGTACAGCATGGACTTTACAGCTTTGATCCAGGCACCTCCATTCCCCTAGAAAGCAGAGGCAGTCTGTATCACTAAGGGTACCATACACACACGCTGAATTAGCAAGTTGACCAGCTCCAGACCTTGAACTTTAAGCAACTGAAGTCAACTTCATTGGTTCACAGATCAACTAAGAAAAACAGTTTGCCCAGAGGTTAGTTGTAAAGCCTGGACTGTTAGGTTTGCCACTAAAAAAAGCTCACAGCCACCTCCCTCATGTACCTCCCCTGTCATAACACCCTTAATGTTTAACTTTTTCTTAATTTTCTATTATTTACAAGAAAAGTGTAAAAGCTGTTAATCAATCACAGAAATTTATTGGCCCCGGGCTGGATGCTTTTATGTAGTGCCTGTGCAGGGCAGGAGTAGCAGCATGTATAACTCAGACACAGCAAGGATGGCATCTGTCTGCTCTTCTGCAGCAAGTTCTCTTTGTACAAGTCAAATTCAGCTGTAATTACAGTGGCAGCCTCTAGAAACCAACATTTAGATGCAAAAAGCTGTATCACCCATGGATCAAATTAGCAAGGCTTAACACTACATTTATGTTACTTCCCTTCCAATACATCATCCATCAATATCATACCATTCTTACTGTCCTAAAGACATGCACCAGTGAAACACATTCTCATCCACTCCACCCTCTCCTCTGCTCTCTGCAATTATAATCAGATACGCAAACTACAGAAAATGGAATCTCTGCTATGCATCCTAATAAGGGTTCCTGGTCCCCTAGAACAAACTGGCTTGCAAGATGTGGAAGTCGCTGCTGACTTGTTTTAGAAGTACGAACAGAGGAAAACCAAAAAAAGTGTGATAAAAAAAACCACATATGTATTTTGTATTTCTAAAGTAAACTCCTTCTCCATTGCTACTGCTAGTCACTCTGAAGGTTGCTACAGAGAGTAGTCCAACCTGAGAAGACAGGGAAAGTACAGAAGGTTTCTCAAAGAGTAGATTCCAGACAGAAGCCCTTGGGAATACTTTTTGTCTTTGTTCCCATAAACTCAACTGAAACTCTTTACTGTTATTGCTGGTTGAAGAATTTGGAGAACAGCATGGTAAAAGCACCTTTCCAGGGACTGCCCTACTACTGTGAGCTACCATAGTGGTAATAAAGGGGAACTGGTGAGTGGCTGAAAGACCAGTTTCACAGGCTCCTCTCTGGGAGCAAAGAGCTCCTAAGGGCTCTGGATTCTTTAGTTACACCAGAACTACACACAGATGAGTACTGAGACAAGAAGAGTGAAACTGACCTCAAAGGAAATCAGTGTCATCTAAACTTGTGAGATTGCAGCTGTCTAAAAATCAAGCTAAAGCATCAGACCTCATAAGATCTCCACTGCTTTTTAGACTTTTCATGAGCGAGTAGATAGCTGAGTATATTTGTAACTCTAAATGGTACTTTCCACTGGTCCTTTGTTTTGAATTTCTTCCTGGGCAGAAAAGTATTATGGTATGCATGGTTGCTACAATTTCTGCAAAACGTTAATTCAATTTCAATTAATTCAATGGTCAATTTTAACTACAGAGTTTCAGCATTTCTCACTTTTAGAAAATTACCAGAAACAATGATGGGGGGAAAAAGCCTTAATAAAACGGCAACAGCTGAAGAAGTTAATAGGCAAGAGCTGGAGAGGGGTGGGGAAGGAAAGAAGGAAAGCTGGGGGGTGTAACTCTTGATAGTTTTGGTGGAATGTTATGACGAGTCATGATTGTGTTATTTCTGCTCAAACCTGTAATGCAAGCAGTCCATTCTTGTATCAGCAACACACCTACCACCAATAGAAGTGATTGCCCCAGAAAAATTCCAGGACTTTATTGCAAAACCCCAACCACAAGGTTAATATAATCTATCATGAATTAAATGAGTAATTTCTTATTAGGGAAGATAATTCAATGCTCCTGGAGATAAACTCATTTGCGGTATCCGTATAGGTGCAATACAGCATTGCCCTCTGCTGGTTTTTAAGCTGTCTACTCCTGCAAAAGTTGCCTCTGGCTGAGCTAGAAAGGATGATTTTTACACAAGCACTGTAGTAGCTATCATAAGGTAATATCTTGCCACTAAATGAGGAATGAAATAGAAAATTAATGCTTATTCCTAAATTTTTATTTTTATTTTTTTTTCACAGGACTGCGTCAGACAGGGCCAGTGTTGACTCACTCAGCCCTTGGCCAGTCCAGCAACAGTCATAGATTATTACACTATTACACATTCCCTAAAGTCCAAACACTGAAACAGAATCAGTGCACAGTTTGCTCCACAACATCTAAATAGGCAGAGGCTGAATTTTAGGTGAACTCTGGCTAAACCCATGTTCACCGTCTTGCAGGTTCTGGTACCTGCAAGAGTTATCCATCTTACATCATTGTCATGTCCAGCTGCGTGCTTTGCACCATACAGCATTCC
>NW_009928800.1:29225-31783 GCF_000696875.1 Nestor notabilis
AGCTTGTGCCACCAACTCCTTTCTAGGCATCTCCTGGTGAAAAATCAAGTGCTATTTGCAGTCTCTTCATAGAGATGCATACAGAGACTACCTCAGTGTGGACTGATGCAGGAATACATCAAAAATAAGGAAGGGCAAACTGGATGCAGCATTATAATGTACAGCAAATCTTTTTGTCTGTTCTTGCTGTTCAGCATCTACAATTTGATTACTTCTTCCTGGCTTATTGACACTTGCTGTAACTAACCAAATGCACACACATATATAGGAATATAGGTATACCTATATGTGTAAACACATATTTGAATACAGCTGCCTGTGATGGCCTAATTATAACCATATGATCTAGATAAAGACAACAAATCCCATTTCTTTACTTCTTCAGCTATTATTCTTGCTGATCATGTAAAAGACACAGCAGGGCATTTTGCATCCTGTAGCTTGATGTTGTGCATAATGGGACCACATCCAGAGAATCAGGACATCTGCTAATTCAGACTAATATATGAGAAAGAGAGTTAGCAAAACAGTCTTTCAGAAAAAAAGAAGGAGCAAAAAGAAAGCTCTTTTCCATTCATACTAATTTCCAACCCATAGTCTACCCTTGTGCTTCTTAAATGGTCCTTTATTTTGTTTAACTCTGCTTTTCCCACCATTCTTTCTCTCTTTCAGCCTCTACTTTATTCTCTCATTTTAATATTTTGCACATTTTCCCTCTTCCATCAAAAATACATGCTGTATATTCTCTCCAGAATAGCTAGGCTGCAAAAGCAGCTGCTTATATCCCTAGCTTCCTTAGAATTCCAACTCTTATATATCTGTTCTGCACTGGTTACTGTGGGAGCAACTCTTTCTTCTCCATGGGTGGCAGTATTAATAATAACAACAACAATAATAATAAACAACTCACTTTCTAAAGATACTTTCTTGC
Organism: Nestor notabilis; assembly: GCF_000696875.1. Classification (NCBI taxonomy): domain Eukaryota; kingdom Metazoa; phylum Chordata; class Aves; order Psittaciformes; family Psittacidae; genus Nestor; species Nestor notabilis. The sequence goes on from NW_009928800.1 coordinate 30,157, forward strand.
TTTGTTGTTTGATGAGAATAGCTGTACTCTAAAAAGCTCCCTCCAGACTGCTTCTCCCTTCAAGGTATTCTGCAATTCTCTGTGGGAGGCTTCTTCATAAAAATAAATGGCACAATTTGTTTTCTCTTATGTTACAGCTAATTAAATTTTGCCACCATAACATTTCACTATTTCATTATGCTGCATTTCCAAAGTATCAAACCGCACTTTGACCTTTCCCTGCTTCTTTTTCCTCACTGTACTCTCAAGCTGAGAGCAATGGCTGAGTTTTAATATGAAAACTATCAATCAACCCCAGCCACGTGCAGTGAAAATAAAAAACAAACCCCACATTGTTTGATCTCTTGAAAGAAGTTAGCACCAGGACTGAAAAAGATTTGATAATATAGCAATTTCAGCTTACAAACTGTGGAAAGTAAGAAACTTAACTGTAATATAAGGTCTGTGTCACTACATATGAAAGCAGTCAGACATGAAAATGTGAAGAATGTACTAAAAGGCTGACAGATAGAAGAATTATTTACATAGTAAAAAAAAAAGAAAATGATGAAATGGTTCATATTATCCGGAACTCAATTCTTAAATACAAAGTTTACCTAGATACCAAAAAAGAGTTTTATGGACCAGGTAGGCATTAAATAACACAATTTACAGCATTAGCCCAAGTTTTCACTGTGTTTTATTTCATTATGTATACATGTGCAAATGAGCAGGCAATATCATCCATTAACATTTTATACTCACCTTGAAACAGCAACTGAACAACATGCAAAGCCATAAAATGGATCTTGTAATAACGGCAGAAATTTAAACATGCGGTAATTCAAAAATCTTATATAAACTGTTAGGGAATTATCAGCAGTGACTATGAGCAGCAATGCAGATGATCTCTCCAGTTTAATATTGAGGGAATAAGTCATAATGCAAATGGTTCAGCAAAGCAGAGATGCAAGAGAATATATAAAATTCTCAACATGTCACACTCAGGTGCATTCCCTACTTTACATTTTAAAGCACAACCACTGAAGTGAAAAAATATTGCAGCTTACATTTTAAATTGCAAATACAAACTTCACTTAAGACTATGTTCTTGAATTTTGGACACACTGTACCTCACACTGTACCTCATGTCTGATTTTATTATAGCATACATTTTCTACAATGGTAGCTATTTGTGTTTTAAATTGGAAAATGCTTACTGGTGATGATAAATCAGAATGTGAAAAATCTCCATGTGAACACTGTCCTGTCTTAAACCTATTTTGAACCCATAATCCACAGGTAAAAAAGGATAAAAAAGCTTTGCAAGGCTATAAAGGGCCACAAATACAACAGTGACTATATTGCTGCTACTTCTTAATAGCAATGTCAGAAAGGTAATGCAAGAAAGCTACCAAACTGCTGATCCGCTTTTCTCCCTCAGGGCGTGGGTGTCCCAAAGGTCTCAGCACATTCCAAAGCAGTTTTCAGAGTCCCTGGAGAACAGGACTGGAGTGGGAGGACTCTGGCAACATGCAGCCTCCTTTCAAGTTAAATGTTGCCAATAGGGAAGGAGATATAAATAGTTTGTTGTCTTTATAGCTATTCCATGGAACTGAATTTGGAAATTATTGCCAACAAGCAGGTA